>NC_133326.1:150391105-150691105 GCF_042186555.1 Aquarana catesbeiana | reverse complement strand
TGGTCATGAAGATGATAAAACTTTCCAGAGGTCTAGTGGTTAAAATCACAATTTATGAGTTTATTGCTAGTCATACCATTTAGGACTGATCTACCTTGTGCAAATGTAGAACAGTTGCCCACAGCAGCTTATCATGATCATTTGTTGGAGCTTACATGCTACCTATTTATTACATAAATTATACACCATGCTTTAACATCCTCAGAGAAACTGAAATCATTAGCAGCGCTTCACAAAAATATTTAAATAGTCCCACAAAGCAACCCCCCTTAGCAATTGCACTTACAAGATAAAAAAATGTTCAAAGCATGTAAACAAATCAGATCACACTTCATACTGTGTATACGCTCTCACAGCTCCTCGGAATGACTCGTCAAGGTGATTCCCAGGTTGAGTTGCACAATCATTGACTGACCTAGTAGCCGCGTGGTCATATTAACGCATTTCGTCATCGTCTTCATCAGAGGGCTACCTATGCATTGTGAAAAAGGTGCAAGCATAGCCAATAATAAGGAACACAAAGTACACACAGTAGCTAGTGATTGCTGTCCTCCTCCTATGCATGTGCTAGTTCCTGGCTATCTTTCTGAATTGGTGGCTTCAGTGTTTTCTGGGGCAATGACCTAAACATGTATGCAGATCAGGATTTCTGACTTATTACTAACTTACTAAATGAATATTTGGGAACTAGTACTGTTTGAAGGAGGTCAGCATCCCTCATATTTCCTTTATTACAAGCCTCATTTAACCCCTTTACTGTTGTGGCCATGACTATTAGGGTTCATGCACCTGCAGCTCAAAAAAAAAGCTGCTTTTACAGGCATTTGAGCTTTTATTTCAGCTTGAAGAAGCTTGTGCTTTTTTGTGCATGTTTTTATAGTTACTTCAAGCTTTTTTGAGCATAAGCATTTTTTTTTTCACAAACCCTCCTAGATAGTATTTTCTTAACCACTGTATAAACCAAACAAAAAGCTGGAACAAACGTTTTCAAGCTTCTTTGAGCTCTTTTGAGCTTTTTTGAGCGCTTTGGGGCACTAGCTTTTTCAAAGTCAAAGTTCAAAGTCACGAGTTTGGTGGGGTCTTTTTCTACCTGTAGGAGCATATGCCTGAAACCGTCTGAAAAAGCCATAGTGTGCATGAACACATTGGCTAACATGGAGTGGAGTTTCCAGGCAGAAAAAAAATAAGAGCTCAAAAGCATGTAGGAGCCGCAGTGTGCATTCAGCCCTTACTGTGCGGCAGCAAGATGTAAACAAGTTCAATATGAGTGCTGTTCAGTACAGCTACAACAGCATAGAAAAGAATGCCAGTTTTAACGACATTTAAATGAGGTACCTACGTCCTATCAAATTAGAGAGAAGAATGGACTTTCATGGTACCGTACAAAAGGCTTAACATACACAAAATAGATAAAAATATGAATTTTATTACAAAACTGTATTAAAACATTTTAAAATAGGGACATTGGTCTAAATATTCTGCTCTAGAAAACCACAGATGGAATGACCTCTGGACATTGACCATTGTCAGCTTTAACAAATACCATCTGTGTATTGAATCAACATGTTTCGCAGGGAGGACCACCGCTTCTTCAGGAGCTTATTACATGAAGTTATAGAGCAATCATCACATTCAATACTGGAACACGGTCAAAAGGCATAGACCCAAGAGTAGGTCTGCACCGCCGAATACAGGAGCCCCATACACACAGAGAAACGCATGTTCTCCATCTAATAACCAGTGCAGTGAGTCTAGGTCGGGGCCTCTCAAAATTAAAACTGGATCATGACAGGGAAGATCTCTTTTTAAAAATCGACAAACTGCTGTTAGGCTCAGTATAAAGACAATATGGATGTGTCTATGTCATTATAGAGTATCCAAACATATTTTGCATCAACGATACTGTACATATTCCAGAAAATCGCAATGGCATAGGTAAAGGGAGTAGTCATGTTTATATCCAGTGCATGTCTCACATATACTACCCTGCTGTCCAGAAAGAAGACCATCCCATGGCCACAACTACAATAGCAACCATGAGCTTGTTTATAAGGTCTAGTGTAAACACTGATGTCCATCCGTAAAGATTACCTGTCACTCTCTATTGCTATCACATTAGGGGGCTTTTCAGCGATAGTAACAAAATTAAAGTATTAAAAAATAAAATGATAAAAGAAAAAATTAAAAATAAAAAAGTTAAGACTGCTGTGTCCTTACATGCACCTATAATGCATGTGTGTATAGAGCCAGGCAAATAAAGAGAAACAAAGTAGTACAGATCTGAAAATTATTATTGCCGCATTAAACGCAGTGCATGTACCTGAATTCAGCTTGCTATTGGCCTCTTGCTCCAATAGATCTGACTTCACTTTATTTTTAGATACATGTTCTGGGTCAGCAACTCAGAAATAAACACACAGACAACCAGGCAACTAGCATTTTCAAAAAGAGAGCAGCCATGTCAGCCTCCATAAGTCTTTACATATTTCATTTAACACAAGCTACGTTTGTGCTTTTTTTTTTTTTTTTGGACTTGTTCCCTTAATGCTGCATTTCCAAAACCTTTGCAATAAGGACAGCTAGGCTTTATGGTCTGTCTGGATATTTTATTGCCTTTCTCAATGGCCATTTCTAGCTCTTCTATTATATTTGTGGTTCTTGCTTACTTAAATTCTGTTATCTTTTTCCACAAAATCAATAACTGTCCCCTGGATGTTTTATTGATGGTATTAGGGTAAATGATCCAAAAACTGAGTGATGTGCTTTGCAGTTTCATGCCCTCTACAAAACAGAAAACTACATTACAATTAAAATGAAGAAATATGTTGTAGCATTCTGTCCTGTGTTTGATAGGTGGAATATTGCTAATGTTTTTCATTTTCAATAAAATCATACAACATCAAAAGGATATTTATTTGATATTTGATCTAATAATCATAGATGAGTTCTGGTATGATTTGCATTTCAAGCCTGCATGAATAAATTCCTGACATCACAATATACTGCAATAGTATACTTTTTCACCTTTCGTTCCTTACCAAAGATGAGTTGATGTCATCAAGCTGCTGGAGACAGTAGAAAGCATTTCCTCAATTTGAATTCACAAACACTTACAGGAAGTAAAGTATTTGATGATAGTATTTATCAGACATTTTAACCACTTCAGCCCCGGAAGGATTTACCCCCTTCCTGACCAGAGCACTTTTTACAATTTGGCACTGCATCGCTTTAACTGCTAATTGCGCGGTCATGCAATGCTGTACCCAAACAAAATTTGCGTCTTTTTCTTCCCACAAATAGAGCTTTCTTTTGATGGTATTTGATCACCTCTGCGGTTTTTATTTTTTGCGGTATAAATGGAAAAAGACCAAAAATTTTGAAAAAAAATGATATCTACTTTTTGTTATAAAAAAATCCAATAAACTCAATTTTAGTCATACATTTAGGCCCAAATGTATTCGGCCACATGTCTTTGGTAAAAAAAATGTCAATAAGCATATATTTATTGGTTTGCGCAAAAGTTATAGCGTCTACAAACTAGGGCACATTTTCTGGAATTTACACAGCTTTTAGTTTATGACTGCCTATGTCATTTCTTGAGGTGCTAAAATGGCAGGGCAGTACAAAACCCCCCCCAAATGACCCCATTTTGGAAAGTAGACACCAGAAGGAAATTGCTGAGAGGCATGTATTTTGACACAAGTTGCGGGACAGTGACAATTTTTTTTTTTTTTTTTAACAAAGTTGTCACTAAATGATATATTGCTCACACAGGCCATGGGCATATGTGGAATTGCACCCCAAAATACATTTAGCTGCTTCTCCTGAGTATGGGGATACCACATGTGTGGGACTTTTTGGGAGCCTAGCTTCATACGGGGCCCCAAAAACCAATCACCGCCTTCAGGATTTCTAAGGGCGTAAATTTTTGATTCACTCCTCAATACCTATCACAGTTTCGAAGGCCATAAAATGCCAAGATGGCACAAACCCCCCCCAAATGACCCCATTTTGGAAAGTAGACACCCCAAGCTATTTACTGAGAGGCATGGTGAGTATTTTGCAGCTCTCATTTGTTTTTGAAAATTAAGAAAGACAAGAAAAACATTTTTTTTTTTCAATTTTCAAAACTTTGTGACAAAAAGTGAGGTCTGCAAAATACTCACTATACCTCTCAGCAAATAGCTTGGTATCTATAGTATCTACTTTCCAAAATAGGGTCATTTGGGGGGGGTTTGTGCCACCTGGGCATTCCATGGCCTCCGAAACTGTGATAGGCAGTGAAGAGTGAAATCAAAAATTTACGCCTTTAGAAAGTCTGAAGGCGGTGCTTGGTTGTCGGGATCCCGTACGCGGCTAGGCTCCCAAAAAGTCTCACATGTGGTACCCCCATACTCAGGAGAAGCAACAGAATGTATTTTAGGGTGTAATTTCACATATTCCCATGGCATGTTTAAGCAATATATCGTTTAGTGACAACTTCCCACAACTTGTGTCACAATATAAAATATTCCATGAACTCAACATGCCACTCAGCAAATAGCTGAGCAAATGCCCTACAGATTAAAATGGTGGGCGTTTCATTTTTTTTTTCCCACAGTATTTGCGCAGCGATTTTTCAAACGCATTTTTTTTGGAAAAAATACACTTTTTTAAATTTTAATGCACTAAAACACACTATATTGCCCAAATGTTTGATGAAATAAAAAAGATGATCTTAGGCCGAGTACATGGATACCAAACATGACATGCTTTAAAATTGCGCACAAACGTGCAGTGGCGACAAACTAGATACATTTTTAAAAGCCTTTACAGGTTACCATTTTAGATTTACAGAGGAGATCTACTGCTAAAATTACTGCCCTCGATCTGACCTTTGCGGTGATACCTCACATGCATGGTGCAATTGCTGTTTACATTTGACGCCAGACCGACGCTTACGTTTGCCTTTGCGCGAGAGAGGGGGGGACAGGGGTGCTTTTCTTTTTTTTCTTTTTTTTTTCTTTTTTATCTTATTTTTAAACTGTTCCTTTCATTTTTCTTTTAATAATTTTTATTGTTATCTCAGGGAATGTAAATATCCCCTATGATAGCAATAGGTAGTGACAGGTACTCTTTTTTGAAAAAATTGGGCTCTATTAGACCCTAGATCTCACGTCTGCTCTCAAAGCATCTGACCACACCAAGATTGGTGTGATAAAATGCTTTCCCAATTTCCCAATGGCGCTGTTTACATCCGGCTAAATCTAAGTCATGAAATGCTTGTAGCTTCCGGTTTCTTAGGCCATAGAGATGATTGGAGCCATTCTGGTCTCTGATCAGCTATATGGTCAGCTGGCTGAATCACCGGCTGCATTCTCAGGTTCCCTGTTGGGACAGGAGAGCCAGAGAAAAACATGGAAGACGGTGGGGGGGCAATTCCTCCCACTGCTTGTAAAAGCAGTCTAGAGGCTAATTAGCCACTAGGATTGCTTTTACATGAAAACTGACCGCTGGCTGAAAAGAATGATACCAAGATGATACCTAAACCTGCAGGCATTATTCTGATATAACCACTCAAAGTCCAGCAACGTACCAGTACGTTGCTGGTCCTTGTTAGGCATATATTGTAATCTTTTTTTTTCATGCAGCCTGTGGGCTGAATGAAAACAAGAGATTGATTGGTGGGTATGCCCACCATTAGAATACCTCCCTTCATCCACCCACTTCTAATGATGGGCATACATGCACCATTTATATATGCCGAAGCATGGGGGCATCTGCCCCAAAAGTTAGGAGCAAATCGCTCCTCCGCCCCTGCTGTCCCCATGCTTCGGCACATATCACCTCCGCTGGAGTCATGGCTTTATATATCGTGGGAGCAAACGCTGTTACTGTCAAGATAAATAAATCCGCTCTGCAGCTGAATGGCGTACCTGAAGACAAAAAAATGGTTAACAATAAAACACAGTAAACAGTAAATTATAAAAAATTGCATACCTGAAAAGCAAACATGATAAAACATAACAATAAAACATTGCAGAATAGAATACAGTAAAAAAGAGCAGAACAACAGAGAGAGAATAGAGAGAGAGAGAGAGAGAGAAAACAATAAAACGACAACTATTTTTTTTTAATATTTTTTTGTGTTTTTTTTTTTTACACTTTTTTTTGTAACTGTAACTTTTATAACTGTAACCGGTTCCAGGTTCGGGTCTCTCAAAATGCGATGGCATCTTGGGAGACACTGTGAAAGTGTGCCTAGTCTGCGCAATGCTGTACCCTATGCTAATACTCAACTAGTGTATGGTAGCATTCAAAACATTCACCAATGCAAAGACCAGGATTGTCAGGACAGGAGGGACAATAATACCGGGTGTCACGCCTATATCCACGCTTGTTGCAGACACGACATCTTTTTGGGGGGGGCTCGTTGGGTAGGGGTACTCAGGAGGACAAAAAGAAAATGCCTCTCATGCAGCCGACTGCATTTGGTTGGGGTTGTGAATGGGGGAAGTACGGGTGCTGCAGAAGTGGTGGGTTCCCAATTAGGATTGGCGAATGCAGCAGGAAGGGCATTATGGGCACGACGGGCCTGTGTTTGTCTTCTTCTTGGTGGCAGCGGGACACTACTTGTGCTTGCCACCTCACCAGCTTGAACTGCACTTATGGGACTCGCCACGTCACCAAGTGTTACTGCAGTGCTGGTTTGACTACGACCGGGGTGTACTATGTCGCTGGTGCTTGCCAGTTCACCAAAACGCTACCAAAAAAATTGTTAGCGATTGCAGGTATCAGGCCTGACTCTGCGAACGCTGCAGTTATGTGTTTAGTGTTTTGTAAGTGACAGTGATCGATCTATACTGCACTTGGGTGGGCTGGGCTGGGCGGAAGGGCAAAACGCAGGGGCTAGCAGGTATCTGGGCTGATCCCACTAACACTGCGTTTTTGGGAACCCTAAACTGCTGGGGACGCTAGTATAGGTCTGATCGGATCAAATATTGATCCGTTCAGATACTATACCACTAAGGGAGGTGTATGCTGGGTGCGTGGGTGTTAGCGGTACTGGCGCTAACCTGACTCTGCCTGGGGCGACGCAGACCCTAAAACCTAACTTATATCACCGCCGGGCAATCAGGGTGCTAAACCTTTATTAGGTAATAAACGGCGGGTGCCCTGACACTATAAAAAATAAACTAACTTGCGTCACACGTAACAGTTATACGGTGATCACTGGTGAAAGGGTTAACTAGGGGGCAATCAAGGGGTTAAAACCTTTATTAGGTAGTATATGGGGGTCCATGACGCTATAAAACCCTGACAGCGAACCTATATATTTACCTCCCTAACTAGCGTCACCAGTGACACTAATACAGCGATCAGAAAAACGATCGCTTAGTGACACTGGCGAAGGGGTGGTGATCAAGGGGTTAAAACTTTATTAGGGGGGGTTAGGGGGGTATCCTAGACCTAAAGGGGGCTAACCCTAACTGCCCTACCACACTAACTGTCACAAACTGACACCAATGCAGTAATCAGAAAAAAAAAAAACTGCTTGGTGTCACTGTGACGGGGGGGGGGGGGATCAGGGGGTGATCGGGGAGTGTAAAGTGTGCCTGGTGTGTTTTACTGTGTGTGTAGTGTTTGTGCACTCACATCGATGTCTTCTCTCCTCGGCGCCGGAACGGAAAATACCGAGCTGAGGAGAGATGACATCACTTCCTCTACCGCTGTTTACTATACAGCAGCAGAGGAAGAATCTCTTTGGCTGGGAGCGATCGCGAGGGGGTGGCCACGAATGGATGGCCTCCCCCTCACCTCCGATCGGACCCCCCGCCCGCGGGAGGCAAGTAACGTACCCATACGTTACTTTGCCTGCCCGTGCCATTCTGCCGCAGTATATCTGCGTGAGGCGGTCAGCAAGTGGTTAAAGAACGAGACTGGGCATACCTGCAGAAGCTTCCACAACGTTTCTTTCATTGGCAAAGCTCTACCACTTCTGTATCTATAATTGTCAGAGATTGCTGCTAATACACATGCATTCCTATGGGACCTTCACAATAATAGGCAGCATTATTGGCCAATAGGGTCTAAAGGTAGAAACAGGCTGGCAAACTTTAGCAAGAATGGCCAAAGATTTAATTTCCTAAAAGACCTGAAATTTAGCCATCAAAGGCAAGGTTTTGGAGGCTGCAGATGCACGCAGCACTTTTTTCCCCAACAGAGGCTCTTTGAATGCTGAGCTGCAAGAGCAATTGACAAAAAGTGAGGGTAAATCTCTTGAACATAGCCCCAGATAGCTGTAAAAATCTGGCCAACGTTTTAAATGGACACACACTTTAACCACTTGCCTACTGGGCACTTTCACTCCCTTCCTGCCCAGGCCAATTTTCAGCTTTCAGCGCTGTCACACTTTGAATGACAATTGAGCGGTCATGCAACACTGTACCCAAATTAATTTTTTATCATTTTTTTCCGACAAATAAAGTTTTCTTTTGATGGTATTTGATCACCACTGGGTTTTTTATTTCTTGCTAAACAAACGAAAATGAACATTTTGAAAAAAAAATGTCATAGTTTGTTTTAAAATTTTGCTAACAAGTCATTTTTCTCCTTCACTGATGTGTGCAGATGAGGCTGCACTTATGAGCTGGCACTGGTAGGCGGCACTGATAGGTGGCATTGATGAGGAGGCACTGATGAGCACTGAGTGGCAACACTGGTGGGCACTGATTGGCAGCACTGGTGGGACTGCACTGATAATCTGGACACTTATAATAAGTGCCGATGTCCCTTTAACACTAGCCGGTTTTCAGCTCTCTTCAAAGAAAAGCCAATAACCTGCTTGTGTTTACATCCTGTGATCAGCTGTCATTGGTTAACAGCTGATCACATGGTAAAGGGCCTGTGATCTGCGATCAGCTGAGTCCTTTGGACTCGGCAATCATAGAGTGCGCCACAGGAGGCACGCAGGCAGCGTGATCACAGGAGAACATCAATAGACGCCCTCCTGGCAAAGTAAGTCTGTGCTGTAGCTGTCATGCAGCTATGCTGCAGGCAGCAAGTGGTAAAAGTTGAATTTTAGGCAGATATAAAAGACACAAATGATTGCAGCTATGTAATCATTATTACAGCATTAAAATATTTTAAGTGCCCAAATCTAAACTGGTATCAGCCTCATTTAGTCCCCGTACAGCAGGGCTGTAGTGTGAGGGAAAGAAGCAGAGCAAGGAGCTAATCAGTTCATGTGCTGTCAAGAAGCATGCAGATAAGAGAAAGCAGAGTGCCTGGGAGATAAACTCATCACTGGGCTGCTTCTCCTTTCACTGTCCAGTCTCAGGCTGTGATGGGCTGTTCATTTTTATCTTGTAATTTTTGGCTGGAATTCTGCTTTAAGTGTGTTCATGTTTCTATGCATGTTTGTTTTTAAGAGAAAAATACAATTATTCAAAGTACAGACCTATTATAATAAATGTAATTCCTATTAATAGTGACAGAATGGAAACTAAACTGGTCTGCTGTAATTTTAGGTGAAACATATCATTACCTAAGTGTAAACTACTGTGCTAAGTTTAGGGACATATCTGGTAAGTATAGGTTGTTCACGGGCTCATTGATTGCCATGGGGAACATTTTTTATTTTGTACAATTTGATAAATGAGCCCAAGTATGTATATAGGATTCCTGCATAAGGATTGCTGGGTTCTTCACATTTTCAGCAACCTATTTCTTATTTCTAGCATAAAAGTAGCAATGCACATTCTATATATGTGCACTGTACAAAGATGTTTAACACCAGCCAATTATGGGTGGGAGAAGCTTTTCTTAAAATGGTCTATATTTGAAAATAATAGCTGCTCTGCTAGTTATTTTTTATGGTCATTTAGTAAATTTCATTCAAACCAGCTCCCACACATAAGTAAAGGCAAATGAGCCTCCTACACTTCCGTAAGTGAGTGCATCTTTACTCTGATCTTTAAAGAATAAAGTGGAGTGGGAGAAAGTGTCATGCATTTGTATTGCACTCCGTTATTTTGTAAAGCACTGTGCAAACTGTTGCCGCCATATAAATCCTGTATAATATTATTAATACCACTGTTGCCATAGAAGCAACACAGCTGCTCACAAGGTAATAAACATTTTCAACATGGTGCTGCAGACAGAATGCTTAGCCATTATTAGGAAAAAAAGATTGTGATAGCAGGAAGTCAGAGGAAACAAGTGACAAAAACAACACTTTCCTTCTATCTCAATTATTGTCATGCAGTCTGTTGATACCATTCAGTTGATGGGGGAGCGGAGCAGTGAAGGTAGTGTTCTCTTGGTCTTCTAAATTATAAATTATCATTTGAACATTCACATAAAAAATTGTAAAAAATCGTTCAAGAGAACATTCTTTCTTGCCATCATTGAGTCACCTAATTTTGTTCTAAAGCCCTTAAAATTTCTTCTAGACCTGATATTTTGAATGGAATCCCAGACGTATTAAACAGGTTTCATTATGGGAAACATGTCCCAGCTATGTGAAGAAGACATGTCCCACTTCTGCTCCATCTCTCCCAGCTTAGCACACAGCATCCAGGGGACCCAGTAGCAACTTCATAGGCTGGATCAGCATGGCCAGCAAGCAGAAGCATTCCGCCATCTCTCACCAGGGATAAGGCGCTGCACTTGATCCTGACATTTCAAGGCATCTTTAAGCAGATACTGAGGTTGATTTTCTAAAACTGGAGAGTGCAAAATCTGCTGCGGCTGTGCAAGATAGCAAATTAGCTTCTAACTTCAGCTTGTTCAATTAAGCTTTGACAGAAAACCCTGGAAGCTGATTGGTTTTTATGCAGAGCTGTACCAGATTTTGCACCCTCCAGTTTTAGTAGATTAACCCAACTAAATCAGACTGCTATAGAAACCATGGAAATTGATTGCACGCACTGGGATCTGCATTTCCCTTCCAGGACCCTAATAAGCCATGAGATGTGATCTGTAAAGTCCACAAATATGCTACCAAAAATGCTGTTATGAACAAAATGCGCACTAAACCATATTTTTTTTTCTTATGCTGCGTACACACGATCTGAATTTTCGTCGGAAAAACCTTGGATAGTTTTTCCAATGGAATTCCGCTCAAGCTTGGCTTGCATACACACGGTCACACAAAAGTTCTCTGAACTTTCGACCGTCAAGAATGTGGTGATGTAAAACACGTACGACGGCACTAGAAAAGGGAAG
The DNA here is from genome assembly GCF_042186555.1 of Aquarana catesbeiana. Classification (NCBI taxonomy): domain Eukaryota; kingdom Metazoa; phylum Chordata; class Amphibia; order Anura; family Ranidae; genus Aquarana; species Aquarana catesbeiana. Next base: position 150,679,897 of record NC_133326.1, on the reverse strand, counting down.
TTCCATACGAAGCTCGCCACCCTTTGGGCTCCTTCTGCTAATCTCGTATTTATCTCGTGTTAGTAAAAGTTTGGTGCGAGATGATTTGCGCTTTTAGGCCTCGTGCTTTTCAGATCGTTACTGCTCTTCAGTTTGTGCTTGTGGGTTCATATCTGTTCTTCAGTGCGTGTAGTCAGTTCGCATCTGGGTTTCAGTGCGTATTATTATAGTACGTATTTGCTTTTCAGTGCGTTCTTGTCCGCTCATTTCTGATTTTCAGCTCGCTCTTCTCAGGCTTTTCTGTTTTTCAGTGCTTTCTGTTAGTTCGTTCTGACCAGCCGACCGTTTTGAAGCCATGTTGCGGTTATGTACTCGTCGTAGAGTTTGTGCTGTGTGGGGGCTTGGTGTTGGGGTTCTTGCTTTGACCCATGCCCAGTCCATGAACAGGGCGGGGAGGAGTTCATGGACCAAGAATTAGTTGCTCCAGCATGAACAATTCTGTTATATGTCTTTAGTAAAGATAAATCAATGTGCAAAAACGTTTGGTGATAATGAAAAAAATCCCATTAAATAGAACGCCCATTAAGTGTGATTAAAAAATCCAAATCACCAACAATATACAAAAAAAGTCCAAGTGATAATGATGAAATTCTGTGACAGCAAAGAAGGGTCCACCACCAGAAATGGAAGGGGTTACTCCTTACCAGAAGGCCATGACCCCCCACCACAGAGGATCACAGCAAGCAGGAAACTTTTAAAGGCCAAGAAATGGGAACTGCCAACGGTGTCCACCAGGGGTTATCTCATCATCAGCAACTCCATCAGCCCGGGACATAGATATCATAAAATATAGAAGGGGCTCACATAGTGTAAAACCGATTTAGTTTATTAAAAAGTAAATAAAATACAAATGCACACTTACAGAGTGTAAATGGATAAAACAGCCTTAAGTCCGGCTCCGTGGCCACCGGAGCTCGGACAAACCCGTCCTACTGGAATACAACTCGCTTGGGGGTGACGTCAGCGCGTCGTCTGGCTCCGCCCTACGCGTTTCGTGACATCATCACGTCTTCCAGGGGCACACCTGTGTCACCCCCAAGCGAGTTGCATTCCAGTAGGACGGGTTTGTCCGAGCTTCGGTGGCCATGGAGCCGGACTTAAGGCTGTTTTATCCATTTACACTCTGTAAGTGTGCATTTGTATTTTATTTACTTTTTAATAAACTAAATCGGTTTTACACTATGTGAGCCCCTTCTATATTTTATGGTATCTATGTCCCGGGCTGATGGAGTTGCTGATGATGAGATGACCCCTGGTGGACACCGTTGGCAGTTCCCATTTCTTGGCCTTTAAAAGTTTCCTGCTTGCTGTGATCCTCTGTGGTGGGGGGTCATGGCCTTCTGGTAAGGAGTAACCCCTTCCATTTCTGGTGGTGGACCCTTCTTTGCTGTCACAGAATTTCATCATTATCACTTGGACTTTTTTTGTATATTGTTGGTGATTTGGATTTTTTAATCACACTTAATGGGCGTTCTATTTAATGGGATTTTTTTCATTATCACCAAACGTTTTTGCACATTGATTTATCTTTACTGATGATCACTATATGAATTTTTTTCACTGTAAATTATTTATTATGTTATATTAGTAGTAGCGCAACCCTTTATTCTTTCTTATACTTTTACAATTGATGTTTTTGTGGGGATTGCTGCTTCTCACATTATTTGATTTTCTTTGGTTTTTAGCGCAGTTTTTTTCACTATTTTCCTATGTTATATGTCTTTGTTGCAGGAGATCCAGGAGAATAATCCTGATGATTTCAGGAATTTTCTTCAGATGACGGACCCCGTTTTTCACTGTCTGTTGGCTTTGCTGTCCCTTTATATTACGAAGCAGGACACCTGCATGCGGCAAGCCATCACTACTGAACAGAAGCTCATCGCCACGTTGCGGTACTTGGCGACAGGTAGAAGTCTGCAGGACCTCAAGTGCTCAACAGGCATCTCCCCCCAGGCTCTGGGGATCATTATTCTAGAGACCTGTTCTGCCATTATACAGGTCCTGCAGAAGGACTATATTAAGGTAAGTTTTCTCCTTTAACATCACATTCTATGTATTTAATGTATGCTAATATTTTGTATTTCTTTCATCATTCCCTAATTACCATGATTGTAATATGCTGTGAATGTCCCCTTTGTCCTCATGCATGTTGTAAGCTTTTAATGCTCCTTTTTTGTCCTTCATGCATATTTGCCTTCACTAACCTCCCCAGCATGCTATCCTGGGCCCATACACACCTAGCCTAGTCACTTAACAATGTATTTTGTCAGCTCCATAGTAGTGCTTTATCCTAAACACCCCCTAAAATGTGTACAAATGTTATTGTTGACCTTAAATTCAGGCAGAGTGCCATAATCTTTTTTTTGGGGTCCCAAACTCATCTAAAACCCCCCTAAATTTTTTACAATGGGCCATCAGAGGGGGTGAGGAATCTGATAAGTGTACCTTATCTTTTTGTCTTTAAATACTCCTTAAAATAAATGTTATACTGATGTTGGCCAAGAATATGTGTGTCTAATCTGCTTGCAATGTTATGTGCAAAAGTAGTAATTTTATTTTTTCTGGTTTGACTCCACAGCTTCCTTCAATGCCACAGGAATGGCAGACTGTGGCCTCCCAGTTTGCAGAGCAGTGGGACTTTCCAAACTGCAGAGGGGCAATCTATGGGAAACATGTCCACATCATCCCACCACCCCACTCGGGGTCATACTATTTTAACTATAAGGGGTTTCATAGTATCGTGTTGATGGCGGTGGTGTTGGCGACATATGAGTTTCTCTATGTGGAGTTCTACCGTCTCCACAGAGTGGTGGCTTTGGATTGCCACCTGCTGAAGAGAACATGGAAGGACTTCCATTTGTGTTTGTCGCAGATGAAGCATTTGGTCTGGGTGAACATCTGATGAGGCCATTCCCCCAGAGGACCCTCACCCCGGAGAAGAGGGTTTTTAATTACCGGCTGGCCAGAGCCAGAAGAGTGGTGGAGAATGCGTTTGGTATAATGGCCAGCCGGTTCCGCCTATTACTTACGGCAATCAACATGGCGGAGTATAAACTGAATCACATAGTGCTAGCATGCAGTATTCTACATAATTATTTAAGGAGCAATGCTTCAAATTATGTGGCCTCAGTTAGGCCTGAGGCCGCAATTCAGGACATACTGTAAATCCAATGACGGCCCTGGAAGCTGGCCGTCCTGGCTTGCTCCCCCCAAAGCGCCCAGTGATGTGCGGCAAAAGTATCTGGACTATTTTACGGGTAGGGGGGCCATTGCTATGCCAGCAAATTTTTGATTCTTTTCTAAAATTAAAAATTATTTTGATCTGAAATCATATTGAATTTGATTTACTGCTTGTGTTTCTTTTAGCTGTCTCCTCGGTTCTCCTAGTGCACTTGTAGTGCCAAGTGGATTTTGCTTTATTAAATAACCCCCATTGTCACTGTAAACACCAACTTAATACAAAAACTGGTGTTGAGCATTGAAAGAAGAAGCCACACATTGTTGAGTAGAAAAACTTTTACTCCATGCACATTCACATGTGCGTTGTAAAACATTCTTCCACCAAAAATACATCTTTGTTTAATTAAGTTTGACATTTTAGTTTTATATTTTGCTTTAACAGGCATGTTTCAAACCATAACATACACAACTCTGGAACTTACAAAGTTCAACATACAAAAAGTGAAGGCAATATCAGACATGAGTTTGTCAAAACTGTGTTGATCTTGCCTTAGTCAGATGGGGTGATGTCACCCCTGTAAAAGCCAAATTTTGAAGATACACAAAAATTGAGATTCAAAATGGGGATTTCCCTCCTGATCCCATGCCTAATGTCAACATGTGCTAGCTCCCATCATGGGGGATCAAAGGACGTGTTTTGGGGGTGCAACCCCTTCCTCTCACCTACTAGAGTTGCAAGGAGGGGGTTGCACCACAAAACGCGTACATTGATAGCCCATGATGGCAGATAGCACATGTTGACACACAAAATTTGGCTTTTAAAATGTATTAAAACTTTAGGAAATTTCTCAAAAAACTTTTCAAATTGTGTCATTTTGTTGTTATTTAGATTCTCCCTAATACATCAATCATGTTCTTCATTTTTTGTTCAACGTCATTGTTTTTTTTTTGCTTTATGATGTCTAAATCCCGACTACACACCACTATGTCCTGGGTTAGCATTTGTGCACTTGCACTGGTGAAATGAGGAGATTGTTCTTCCACAACATGCACATCAGCTAAAATAAAAAAAACACACCATGTATTATAAATATGCAGGCATACATCTATTACCTGAAGCTGTGGTCTTAGACACTTACCTGTTGTGGTCACTATTTCAACCACATCATCCACCTCTCCTTCCTCCACATCCTCAGGTTGTGGTGTGCTGAGTTCCCTTCTTTATGAGGTTGGGGGTTCCTGGTGTCCTCAGACGTCCCGGGTCTTCTCTCCCCTATGAGAATTAAACAAAAGGCATACTTAGCACACAAATATTGGAGGCCAGAAATAGGAATATGAAACATTGCTTGGAAGTGTGGTACAATTGCCTGTTTTGGAACAGTTCCAAGCTGAATACATTATTTTTTCCCTTACCAAAGCTGGAATACTTCCCTTTTTTGGACAATATTCACACATGGAGACACCCCTAGTATCCCCTGGAGTACCTGTGTGGGACACCCTAAAAAGTTTGTTTTGGTGTCCCACACTAGTGCTCCTGAGTCCAGATATGTAAATAGCTGTCCTCTCCTTACATTACACTGAATCAAGTTTGCATTTCATTCTAGTTACAAACACATCTAGACAACAATGTACTAAACTTATTTTAATACAAATAGGCATGACCAAATGTAGTTAACCCTGTATCTGTAAAAAACATTGTTTTAGTAGTGAGTGAACGAATGATTACTGTGCCCATGAGCCTGAAAGCTGTCATTTAAAACTGTACAACAGTAAAGAAAAGCACATGGAGCAGCATGCAAGTAATAATAATAATAGGAACACACGACAACTACTTACTTTTTAGAAGCAGTTTCTTGATCCTTCTGTACTGATCCTGCTCCCTCAATTTCAGGTCTGACCAGCGTTTCCTCAATTGCTCTTTGGATCGCCTTACCCCAAAATTCCTGTGCAGACTTCTTACAGCATTAGACATGATCTTGGCCTTTCTCACATTTGGATTAAGGTAAGGTCCATACTTCCCATCATAGTCAGCCCTCTTCAAGATGTCCACCATCTCCACCATCTCTACAAAGGACATGTTTGAGGCCTTATATCTCCTCTGGGATCGGGATGTTTCTGGCTCCAGGCTTTCCTCGTCGTTACTGGAATTATGCACCTGCTGTGTCTCCGCCATGTCCTCTTCCACTGCGCCGAAAGAGAAGGGGCGGGGAATATTCTAGAAAGAACATCAGGGGTGGGCGACGCGGGCGGAGTTTCATGCATGCGCAGTGTATATAAATCGTAATGCGCATGAGTGAGTGGAGGAAGTGCCGATTGTGAGAACGAAGGTAACATTTTAACTTGGGGCATCAGTGGCCTATACTGCTTCTAGATTGAGGCCTATATTGTGATAAGATTATGAGAGTTTAGCCTGACATTAGTATTTTTCACTTTTTTGTCTTGCAGAAATAATGAATCTGTTCAAAAAGCCTGAGTTTATGAGCCAGTTTATCGATAGGTACAGGGAGCTGCCAAGTTTGTGGCAAGTCAAACATAATTTATATCATAACAGACCAGCTAGGAAGGCAGCGCTGGAGAAACTGCTGGAATTTGTGAAGATGGAGGTCCCCAACGCAGACAGTGATTTTTTGGACAGGAAAATTGGTAGCTTGAGGAGCACATACAAGAAGGAGCGTAATAAGGTCCTGGCATCCCAGAGGTCAGGAGCAGCAGAGGACGTGTATGTACCCAGTCTGTGGTACTACAACAAAATGCGTTTTCTGGAAGACCAGACTGAAGTGAGGTAATCACTTTCCACACTTCCTTCCCCCCCAGCTGAGGCTTCCAAGGACCAACCTGGATCTTCCATCCAGGAAGAAGTGGAGGAGCCCAGCTTAAGGCAGGTATAGTATTTTTCTACATATTTCTCGTCCTTAATGATGTTAACTAGATGTTATTATTGATAAGAAATTAAATAAGAAATTAATGATTGAACAATATCAATAGACAGTAGTGGCCAAAAATGATTGGGACAAGAATGAAAAATGCTGGGGTCAGGATGATAGTTTTTTCTATTTATTAACATTCAATTTGCAACAGTCATGAGCTGAAAATTGTGTGTGATTGATGAAGCAAAAACTAAAACTATGTCCTTTTTTCATACACGGGAAAGCCTCAGCCAGGATGAGGGTCTGGAATGTGGCAGCCAGGAGGTGGCCGGGCCCAGTGGACTGACCCAATCCCAGGTCCCTCCCCTCCACCTTCCACCCAAAAGACCCAGGAAGGGGAGGAACGTGGAGGAGACAGCACTTGCCCTCATTCGGGATGCTCATGCAACCCTGAGAGACCCCCCAGTGTTCAAGAGGGCTATGGCTGCATAGTAGCAGCGAAAATGCAGGAAATGGAGGAGGGCCAATGCCTCATCTGTGAGAACATAATTTTCCTGACCCTAAATAAGGGGTTGAGTGGCCAACTTACAGAAAATACACACCTTTCTGAGTTCGTCCATCCTCCACCTCCTCCTCCTCCTCCACCTCCTGCCACAACTCGCCGAACAAAGCCACAGCATGCAGGGAAGCATGCAAGTAAGACAAGAAAGTGATGGCCTGGGTTAAGTCTGGTCTGACAGAAGACGCAGGCTGTGGTAGTACCACAGCCTGGGGACATATATGTGATCTGCTGCTGTTCCTGATCTCTCAGGGTCCAGGACCAGATTGTGCTCCCTATTGAATGGACTCCTCAGGCTACTAATTTTCAAAAGGACAGTTTGTTTGTGAGCAGGCATCTACATTTCAAAAATACAATATCAAATTAACAAGGGACACCAACCTCCTTGAGGTTAAAAAATCCAAGATAATAATGTTGTTGTGGAAACTTGACACACAACAAAAAAAATTATGGAGATCACTAGAAAATGATTTTAAATTAATAAAAAAAAGGAGATCTTGATTTAAATAAAAAAAGGAAAAAAAATCAATATAAAAAATAAATATAAACATTATTATGGAGATCTGGCTTTAAAAAATAAAAATATTATTAAGGAGATCACAAGAAATAATAAAGAAATCAGTTTGTCAGAACTCTGTGTGAATATCAGCAGCAAAACAACTTCATTCTTCTAGCATTAGAAAGAAAAAAAGAATGTGCTGCATTAAAAGATCCAAAAATTTACAGTGTGATGAATGTGCTATCTCCATTACGAACGCTAGTTTTACCAGGCCGAGCGCTTCCGTCTCGTACTTGATTCTGAGCATGCGTGTTTTTTTGGCGTGTTGAAATTGCATACAGACGAAAGGAATTTCTGATAGGAACTTTTTCCGACGGAAAAATAGAAAACCTGCTCTCAATATTTTGCTGGCGGAAATTCCGCCAGCAAAAGTCCGATGGAGCATACACATGGTCGGAATTTCCGACCAAAAGCTCACATCAGACTTTTGCTGGCGGAATTTCCGATCGTGTGTACTCGGAATTAAAGGTCAGCTTCAGGGATAGTATATATGCCCCCAACACCCACCAAATTTACTTTCTTAGATCAGGTTCTAGATAAAATTGCAGAATTTAAAGTGGGTTTTCTTGTACTTAAGGGTGACTATATCCTTAGCCCGAAACCTAAATTGAATGCTTCTACAGGTAAATTTGCTTTACCTGTAATTTGCTTTGCTTTGTTATACTCGGGCACTTTACCATATTCAGAAGGCAATCCATTTGATGCGCCTGGTGGACTGTTGGTGTTCTCTATACACACCCCACTGGGAATATGCCTACTATTCGAAGGTGCACAAAATTGGTTTTAAAATAGACATGCTATTTGTAGACCAATTCCACCCGAGGGCTCTAAACACAAACTATCTGGGTATGCAGATGATATCCTTTTTTACTTCACTGATCCCTTGCTTTCCCTCTCTAATTTAATGGCTGACCTGCAACTTTTTTGGAGAGCTGTGAAAATTTAAAATACATTTGCAGATGTCTGAATTTTGCCGTTGCAACTTCTGCATGAGCTAACTAGTTCCCTTAAGTCAGCATAACCTTTCCATTGGCAGGAGACCTACAGTGGGGATGGAAAGTATTCAGACCCCCTTAAATTTTTCACTCTTTGTTATATTGCAGCCATTTGCTAAAATCATTTAAGTTCATTTTTTTCCTCATTAATGTACACACAGCACCCCATATTGACAGAAAAACACAGAATTGTTGACATTTTTGCAGATTTATTAAAAAAAGAAAAACTGAAATATCACATGGTCCTAAGTATTCAGACCCTTTGCTGTGACACTCATATATTTAACTCAGGTGCTGTCCATTTCTTCTGATCATCCTTGAGATGGTTCTATACCTTCATTTGAGTCCAGCTGTGTTTGATTATACTGATTGAACTTGATTAGGAAAGCCACACACCTGTCTGTATAAGACCTTACAGCTCACAGTGCATGTCAGAGCAAATGAGAATCATGAGGTCAAAGGGCTGAAGAGCTCAGAGACAGAATTGTGGCAAGGCACAGATCTGGCCAAGGTTACAAAAAATTTCTGCTGCACTTAAGGTTCCTAGGAGTACAGTGGCCTCCATAATCCTTAAATGGAAGACATTTGGGATGACCAGAACCCTTCCTAGAGCTGGCCGTCTGGCCAAACTGAACTATCGGGGGAGAAGAGCCTTGGTGAGAGAGGTAAAGAAGAACCCAACGATCACTGTGGCTGAGCTCCAGAGATGCAGTTGGGGGATGGGAGAAAGTTTTAGAAAGTCAACCATCACTGCAGCCCTCCACCAGTCGAGGCTTTATGGCAGAGTGGCCCGACAGAAGCCTCTCCTCAGTGCAAGACACATGAAAGCCTGCATGGAGTTTGCTAAAAAAACACCTGTGTGTACATTAATGAGGAATAAAATGAACTTAAATGATTTTAGCAAATGGCTGCAATATAAGAAAGAGTGAAAAATTTAAGGGGGTCTGAATACTTTCCGCCCCCACTGTATATTTAGGTATCTACCTTACATCTAATCTCACATAAGAACACCACTATGCTCCTTTTTTAAACGGGAGCTGGAGAGTTGGAATAATCCTACTGATACATGGTTGGGCAGAATCAGTATTATAAAGATGAATGCACCCCTAGAGTACTGTTTTTTTTCTTTGGATGGTACCCATTGCCCTCCTCAGGTCTTTCTTTACCTATATGCAACATGAGTTAAATAATGCCATGGCAGACACAGCTGCTGAAATCATCTATCAGTAACAAGTATCTAGAACTAGGCTACAAACTTGTCACTAGATGGCATCTTACTCCTTCATGCGAGGTACCCATCTACACCAGTGACCTGTTGGAAATGTGGAGACTCACCAGATTATCTCCTCCATATTTTCAGTTCCTGTCCAATTATCCAACCCTTTTGGATGAGGGCACATAATATAATTAACAAATTCACAGATTAGGTAGTTACCGATTCACCTTCTTACTTCCCTTTTCATCATAATGACATCCCTCTGAAGGCCTAAATAAAATCTGTAATATGTAATTTACTCAATGCTGCCTGCTCTTGCATGCCTGCACACTGGCAGTCTGCCACTCCCATTCAATTCAGCAATTATTCCATCAAATTGAAGACTTTCAACATATGGAAGAACAGGAGGAAAGGGGGTGTCTTGTGTGTTTAGTCTGCACACAACATTCCCACAATAGGCAAATTTTAATAAAGAAGGGGCATGCATACACTTTAAGGAGAACAATGGGTCACCAGCAGCGAAGAAGAGTTTTCTTGTCTTTTATCTCAGTGGTAACAGCTCATATCCATACCAGGGACTATCAGCAGCAAGGGTTCTGGTGGTAATAGGCGCTTTTTCCTGTTCACCTAGTACACTTCCAAGCGATTCACAGGTGGACACCTCACATAGCTATAATGGACTATAAGGCACAGCACATCCCTCCAGCAGATCAGCAGCTGTTAATTGACTTCTGTGTAAGACTACCTATAGTAAGCAAAAGTCTTTTTCATTTATTCACTGTTGCGGATACTGGTGTGCTGGGAGCTGGTCAAAAAGTGATTCGAATTTTTGGAAACATTTTTGAAGAACCATCCAAAGACAGGTAAATACAACTTTACTGCACTACATCCTATACTTTTTTTTTTACTTCTCTACTAGTTATGCTATTGTGCTGTAAAAAGAAAACACCAAAATTATTATTTTTGTATTAGTTATGGGTTTGATATTTTGCATGTTCCATTTTTGGAGCACTAGGCAAAACCACTAGCACTAGGGCTAATAATATTTTTTTTCTGCTTTCCAAAAAAAAGAAAGGGGCACATTTGATTATCAAGTTAATGGCAAAGGCAATATTGTCTGCAGATGGAATGATAACAGTGTTGTCACTGTTGCCTCATCTGGTGCTGTTATTGATCCCCTGTGTCTTGTCAGTTGTTATTCCCAGAAACTGAAAAAGAAGATCCAAGTTCAGCAGCCAAACATGATCAAAGTGTATTAGTATTTCATGGGAGGCATAGACAGAGCTGATGAAAGTACTGGGCATCAATCCGTGGAAGGAAATGGTATCAAGCCATCTTTTGTTCTGTTTCGAATTGGTCTTACAAAATGCTTGGCAACTGCATAAAACATGATAAGAAGCCAATGGATTTTCTTGAGTTTCGTCGACATGTGATATGCCATTATCTGGAGACTCAAGGTCATCTTCCAGAACCTGGCTGAAGAGGAAGACCTTCTCAGAAGCGTAACATTGAATCATGTCATCATGGCAGGAATCATGTGATAGTCAAACAGGGAAAGAAAACGTGGTGTGCTAAATGTCATAAGAACACCACTTTTCAATGTGAAAAATGTGATGTTGCCTTACAGGTGAAGTGTTCTGTTGAATATCACACTGAATAACAGGTGTCACCACCTCCTGAGACAAGAGACTTGATTTAATACATTATGTACAATGTAGCGGTGGTTTTGCCTCTTGTTCCTTGAATTTTTCTAGGTAAGGTACATGAATTTGATGCACATATTCAAAAAATGACAACCTCAGGCATAAATGGGTTAACTTACCACACGCTGATTTTATGGAAGGTAATTAAAATGATGTACTGTTTGTAAAAAGTCATATGCTTGGTTAATTTACAGTGAATTTATGAGGAGATGGAAAAGACTAAATATTGTTTGCATTTGACTGCTATTAAGTCCTGACTGTCCTCCAGACCTCTTCATAATTTAATGGCAGAAGACCAGGAAAGTGGCAGATAGATGGGCAATGGCCATTGATACTACCAATCAACTACAGAATCCCGGCAGAGAAAAAAAAAAGCTTATATAAAATTTGTGCAGTAAATGTATTCTTTTAGCAATGTAATCAACTTCCAGGAGTGCCATAACTCTTTCTTCTGCAGACAATCTGGTATAACCTTCAAAGTACTAAGAAGACGTGTATAAAAAAAGAAAAGTAAAAACCAGGTCAAAACCATGTGGTTTGCATAGATTCTAAAGCTCTGACGAGATTAGTGAGGTGAAGGACCCATGCTTCCCTGGTCCCTTAACACATTCACAATGTGTACAATGTAGAAACTTGGCTACATGTCACAATTTTTAATCACATAGTAGTGTGAGTGTAACCATTTTAACAAATTTCTTATACGCAATGCACTGATTTTCACGTGTTGCAAATAAAGGAGCTGTCAACAAAAAGATAATAACATTCTACTAGAGACTAAAATGCTCACATGTAGTCTGGCCTAAATGCAAACTTACTGTTCTATCTATCTATCTATCTATCTATCTATCTATCTATCTATCTATCTATCTATCTATCTATCTATCTATCTATCTATCTATCTATCTATCCCATGCTATATTTCAATGAGAAAAACGAAGGCGGGACTTTGAATGAGGCTATTGATTTGTGGGGTTGAGATAATTAAAAAGTATATTTAATTGGCATATTGAGTCTGACAATACATAGCAGTGATGCACATAGTAGAAAAGGTTTAATATGTAAACACACACATACATGATGTTCACTCCATGAATACATTACATATACATATCAAAGGGACGGCATATAAAATTGACATCAGATTTAATATGGATAAAATTATAAAATTGTGGGCTCCTTCCACAGCTCCCGGTACAGACAATTGGGACACATCCTCCCCGTTGAGGGGTATAACGTTTGATCATACTAGTCTACTCATGTTTTGTTGTCTTTTATAGAGTTGCATGCATCTGCCCCTGAAGAGTGGTATTATCCATGAAACGCGTCTGACTTTTAAGATGCATTCTCATGCCTACTGATAGGAACCTATTTAGACTCATGATCTACAACCAAATGATTATACTGTGTTTCTTACCAATGATTACATTGCATAGTGCCATTTAGATGGCGTTTACATATATGAATCTGGAATAATTCATTGTATCCATATTAAATCTCTTGTCAATTTTATATGCCGTCCCTTTGATATTTATATGTAATGTATTCATGAGGTCAACATCATGTATGTGTGTGTATACAACCTTTTCTACTATGTGCATCATTGTTATGTATTGTCAGACTCAATATGCCAATTAAATATTCATTTCTAATTATCTCACCCCCACAAATCAATAGCCTCATTCAAAGTCCCACCTTTCTTTTTCTCATACCTGAACCAGGGATGGAGGCACACACCGTGTGCATCATTTAAAGTCCCAAACTCCCCCCTATTATAATATATTTCAGTTCTTTCAATTGCTGCCTGAACTTTATGCAGGTGACTTGGGTTTATTTAAATAAAATACAAAATATAAAAAGAAAAAAGTTTTTATCCGTTTTGAGTAAAGCTTAACCGTTCAAGGACACAATACAACCTTTGAATTGAGAACTGCAAGAAGAGAAAGAGTTGAACTTCTAATATAAAATTGTGCACAGAAACAGGCTGTAACATTTTGAAAATAAAACAGGATTACAGTATATATAGATCTGGAATGCATAAAATGAGCAAGTGCTAAATAAAAAAGTAGAAGTGCTCTACTAATGGACGCAAAATATTTGGATAAAGATTGAATAATAAGTTTGGAATAAGATAGTGACCATCTTGAAAAGAAAGTCTCCTAATAGGGAAAATCTTCCAAAAAATGTGCATTCAAATTTACTTCCAGTACCACAGAAATTAACAGAGCAGTGGTGATGAAGGAGTCTAGTGAGGCAATAGTTTTTATTTTTTCAAGATGTACCGTATTTTACGCACCATAAGATGCACTTTTTTCCCCCAAAAAAATGGGGGAAAATGTCCCTGCATCTTATGGAGCAAATACTGACCAGGAAACGACCCCCCATCGCTGCCGTCGCATCAGAATATCGGCGCTCGGCTTCTCTGTGGAGGAGAGAGGACATGATGTGAGGCAGATCCTTGCAGGGGCATACCAAGTAAGAGTGGGGAGAGGCGGTCTGCCCCGGGTGCCAAAACATGAGGGGGTGTCAGTGGCGTTGCTATAGTGGTGCGCTCCGCACCCAGGTCAGTTGACACCCACCAGATGTGACACCATCCCGTGGCGGCGAGAGCCCTGGCTGTTTTTTTTTTTTCAGCCGGAACACCCCCGGCGCCATGATCTGGTCCAGTCTTGCTTCCTGCTCCTTCCACCGGCAGCTGCTGCTGCAGACTATGTCCCCTGTCCTCCTTCCTAGCTGCTGCCCGGGTGTATCTGAGGCTCAGAGACAACCAGCCAGTGAGCAAGCAAGCGAGCCAGCCAGCCAGAGGGGGTTGTGGATTGTAATGGCAGTGTCCTCCACTGCCTGAGGTGAGCTGGTGATAAGGGGGTGGGAGGTGTGGGCTGGCATGGTCCACTGCCCAGTCACCTGAGCTGTTGTGATAGAAGAGGCTGAAGGGGTATTTGTGTCTGCCCTGTCACCCTGAGCTGATCTGGGAAGGGGGGAGGTTGCTGTGTCCACCACCACCACCACCCAGATATAGTGTAGCTGAGCTGATTTGATAGGGGGGTGGTATTACTGTGTCTCCACCACCCACCTATAGTAGTAGTATAATATAAAATATTTTAGGACACCGTTTGGTTCAAAATATTTTTTTTTTTGTTTTGCTCCTCTAAAACCTACGTGCGTCTTATGGTCAGGTGCATCTTATGGTGTGAAAAATAGGGTATATCATAATCTTTCATTCCTGGCTCCACTCCCTCTGCCCTTCTGAGACCACTAGCTAATGTATAAATATCTATCATAACAAACATAAAAAATCATTTGTTCTGGTATTGTATGAGAAAATTTTTTGTGTTTATCCCTTCGGATAATTTTGCATGAACTGTCGTGATCGGCTCTCGAACGATGTGCGATCAGATTATTGTACGATTACTTTGAAATTGGTATTTTTAGTCTGATTTTCTGATCGTGTGTATTAGACTTAAGTGTCAGGTCATAAGTTTTAAACTCCAGTTTGGCAAGTTAGAATGAGTTGCAGATGTAGGATTTGTGACTGTTTTCTGTCGCTGATAAGGCCCTCTTTTGTGGGAGATGCAGCAAACTATAGTTTGACCAATGTCAGCTACTGCATATCCTGAATGTTTATTTTTTTCTTCCTGTACCTTTGAGGCCAGTTATTTCCATCACCACAGTTTCCAAGTCCTGATGAAAAGGGAATACCAGAACCCCAAAACAGGTAGGCTGGTTAAAAACCAACTTGGACTCTATAATTGGTGTGGGACTCTTGACAGGTTACGTTTATGATTGGGAGAATAAATGAGTATTTGGATGGCTTTGCTTTTAGGGCTTGTTCATATCTATGCACATCCTGGTTTAAATGCATTTTTGCATGTGTTTTCAGTGCTAACACACATTGAAGCATAGTCTTGCTGAGCTTTGATATGTCTGTTTTGATGCACTTAGTGTTTTAGTGTTTTCTCTACAATTTTAGAGTAAAAGGTCTTCCCCTTCTGCATGGTTAAATCATAATAATACTGGGTACACTTGTGTTAAGTGCTGATGTTCATTCAATGCCCTAATGCTTTTCCTGCAGTGCTAAGCAGTGCAATAATTTAAAAAGACAAAATATAGATATTTTCCTATAATAAACATATCCATTGATCAAAGAAAATATAATGACATGCTCCCTGATTTTTCTTTTATTCCTCTGTGTTTAGTTTATGAATTTTAGCCTAACCCCTCAAGGCTTTTGTCAGCTATGCCAGGGAGTACTGCTTCTGGGTTTTAGTCCAGCTTGAAACATGATGATAAAGAATTAAACAATTGATTAGTGTTTAGCAAATTAACTTGCATGAGTCAGAGTTCTCAGGCTTCTTCACTTGAAGTTTGAATTTCATGGATATTGAGTGTCTAGAGCCACAGTTATTTTGCCATTTGGCTGCCACATACACATGGTGAGCCTCTCTATGATCACCAGAATTCCTTCTGAAAGAGGAAAGCGCTCTCTCACCTTCTGCAGCAGCCAATCGGCAAGGGTGAATTGCAAAGACGTGCGTTAGCTTCCATTTCATGCATTGCAGTAGTGACTGCAATGGGATAAGACATTTGTGCAATTCAGCATAAGTTAAGAGGGACAGATTGCTATGGGCTAAAGAAAGCGTATAAAGTGTCCTATCTCACTTGGTTGACATATTTAAAAGGTGAATGTTCCCACAGATACACCATTTTACATCTTCCAGCATGAAAAGAAAGAAAAGAAGAGTGCACCAGCCTAGTGCATTATCCTTGACAGATTTATCGATTAAAAACGAGATAAAATCTACTCACAAAGGTTGAAGAAACAAATCGCATTTGTAAATGCCACAGCGGCGATTAATCCAGTGGTAGCAGTTTTCCAGGTCTCAGGAAGGAGGCGTACGGACTACTGCTGGCTAACGCGTTTCGAAGGTTACCCTTCTTCATCAGAGCTACATCTTCCAGCAGTTTTTGGACACATGGGACATCGCAGAGCTGCAAGGAGTTAGTGCTGAAAGACTTTCCACCACCAGATGCTAATAACAAGTCTGAATTTGGTGCAGATAACTATATAATCCTTCCCATGTGTCACTGACTGTAGACCCCACTCCAATTAACATTTTTGGGATGAATTATCTCCATTCTGGGCCTCCAACCCAGCATACCTCTTTAGCACTCACCCAGGAGTCAAGTGTTTCTTTCCTGTTTCATTTAGAGAAAAATAATAGTGTAATAGTAATCAGACTCATAATTTTGACCAGAGTGCATATGCCTTGGGTTTTTTCTCCACAAACGTTTGACACATTGGGGTTGATTTACTAAAGGCAAATAGACTGTGCACTTTGCAAGTTCAGTTGCACTCTGGAAGTGCAGTGGCTCCAGTGCTTTACCTCAAAGCTTCACTTTACAAAGAATACAAAATTAAAAAAAACAGCATTTTTGCTTGCACATAATTGAATGATGAAAATAGCAGAGCTTAACCATATTTACTAAGCTATGGGGAAAATGTGGGCAACTGCACTTGCAAAGTGCACAGTCTTTAGTAAATCAACCCCACTGTGTCTGCAGTGTTTGTTGCTAATCATTGCTTATAACAGACATGGCCAAAAGTTTTGAGCATGACATAAATATACATTTTCACATAGTCTGCTGCCTCAGTTTTTATGTTGGCAATTTGCATATACTCCAGAATGTTATGGAGAGTGATCAGATGAATTGCAATTAATTGCAAAGTCCCTCTTTGCCATGAAAATGAACTTAATCCAATTTAAAAAAAAAAAACATTACCAGTGCATTTGTGAAGAAGGCTTAAGGGTGCCCAAGAAAGTCCAGTAAGCGGCAGGACCATCTCCTACAGTTGATTCAGCTGTGGGATTATGGCACCACCAGTGCAGAGCTTGCTCAGGAATGGCAGCAGGCAGGTGTGAGTGCATCTGCACGCACGGTGAGACGAAGACTTTTGGAGGCTGGCCTGGTGTCAAGAAGGGCAGCAAGGAAGCCACTTCTCTCAAGAAAAAACATCAGGGACAGACTGATATTCTGCAAAGCTACAGGGATTGGACTGCAGAAGACTGGGGTAAAGTCATTTTCTCTGATGAATCACCTTTCCGATTGTTTGGGGCATCCAGAAAAAAATTTGTTCTTTGGAGAAGAAAAGGTGAGCGCTGCCATCAGTCCTGTGTCATGCCAACAGTAAAGCATCCTGAGACCATTCATGTGTGGGGTTGCTTCTCAGCCAAGGGAGTGGGCTCACTCACAATTTTGCCTAAGAACACAGCCATGAATAAAGAATGGTACAAAAACATCCTCCGAGAGCAACTTCTCCCAACCATCCAAGAACTGTTTGGTGAGGAACAATGTCTTTTCCAGCATGATGGAGCACCTTGCCATAAGGCATAAGTGATAACTAAGTGGCTTGGGGGAACAAAACATCAACATTTTGGGTCCATGGCCAGGAAACTCCACAGACCGTAATCCCATTGAGAACTTGTGGTAAATCCTCAAGAGGGGGATGAACAAAACAAGCCCACAAATTCTGACAAACTCCAAGCATTGATTATGCAAAAATGGGCTGCCATCAGTCAGGATGAGACCCTGAAGTTGATTGACAGCATGCCAGGGCGAATTGCAGAGGTCTTGAAAAAGAAGGGTCAACACTGCAAATATCCACTCTTTTGCATTAACTTAATGTAATTGTCAATAAAAGCCTTTGACACTTATGAAATGCTTGTAATTATACTTCAGTATACCATAGTAAACATCTGAGAAAAAGATCTAAAAACACCAAAGCAGCAGACTTTGTGAAAATTAATATTTGTGTCATTCTCAAAACGTTTGGCCACGGTTATACATACACCTAGTTAAAAACTATTACTATAAAAAAATTAAAAAGCCAGCAGCTACAAATACGGCAGCTGCTGACTTTTAAAATAAGGACACTTACCTGTCCAGGGTGCCCGCCATGTCCTCACTCAAAGCCGATCCGTCTCCTCAACTCCAGGTGCAGGCACCGGCATTGCTAGTAAGGGACTGTGCTTGCGCTAGTCGCGCTGTGTGTTCTGAGTGGTCCCTACTGTCTTCTGGGACCTATGTGTCTCCCAGAAGACAGCAGAGGGGACGTAGGAGAGGCCGGATATGGCATAGATTGCCGCAAATACTGCCGCAATCTTTTGCTGGAAGTGGTAGCAAATACCTGTATTAGACAGGTATCTGCTCCCCCTCCCCCTGAAAGGTGCCATCGGAGGGGTTGGAATCCGGACAGCGTAAGTTCCATTTTTGGTTGGAACTCAGTTTTAAATGTGTAACCGCTGCATGTTTCTTAGGCAGTAAAGCGTGTTTTTTTCTAAAAAAAAAAAAAAAGAAGAAATCTAAATATATATATACTGTATATATACAGTATGTCAAGGTGTTTCCACCCTCTCTTGTAGCACTTACATCCACTCTGCAATACCTCAGTAACTAGAAAATCCCAAGCCCCAGGCTATGTAGGACAATCTTCAGTTTGTTGTTTATTACAGATATTATTATATTACAGCTTGTCTTTAGAACGTGGAAGGAAACCCTTGCAAGCAAAAGGTAAACACTAAAACTTCATGCAGAAAAGTGTGCTAGCCACTAAGCCTAAGACTATAATGCAGTCTGGTAATTCCAAAATCTGCTAATCAGTGATGAAAAGGAACTGATTTAAATTTCTTGCCTGTGCTAGACATTCATGGGATTTACTGTATCTGACAAAATAATAGATTACAGTTCACAGCACCTTTAACAGAGTTCCTATTAAGCCAGAGACTTTTATGGCTAATTTACAATATGAGGGTGATTTACGAAAACCATGTGCCATCAGTAGAGGTGTACAACGCACATTTTCATATTTATGAAATGGTGCGTCGGTAACAGAGCACGAATCCCCCATTTACTCTAGCGATCTCGGTGCACGGGAGAATGCAATCTGTGCGCCACTATGGACATGGCGCACGGCTTCTCCAAATCAATATTAACAGAAGATGGAGGTGCCAATATCATGGGGTGATGTGAGGAAGTTTAGTAACAACTGCCCAAGTAACAAATATGCCCAAAATATAATTTAATGTTTTCAGAGAAAGCCTGCTGTACCTGCAAGTACGTTTAGAACTGCGTAAGATTAATGTAAGCAGTGCGCATGCGATCACCCAACCCCCTTCTGAAACATACAAGGCCACGTGCACTCAACATAGCTGGCTGCCTTTGGGGCATGTTGGGCTCAGCCCAATACCAATACCAACCACAAAGCACCTTGAACCCACTAGTTTAAAGGAGCTTTCCACATTCCATAAAGCCCCCTGTCTGCAGCCCCCCACAACCCCAGCCTAGGGTTGTGTGGAAGAGGCCCTTGTCCCCCCTTGCCCCCCTCCTGCCCCCAAGCATCCACCCCCTTTCATGGGCTGGCTTGCTGTGTGTTTGGCTAGGGGTTTGCTAGTGTGTGGGAGGGGTGCAATTTTTTTTTTTAGTTTTGGGGTGGTATTTTTCATGTGGGGGTTCTCATTTTAAGCCTTAACAGACCCAAATGGCCTTGTATGTATTGGGGGCAGGCTATTTTTTGTTTTGGGTTAAAATCTTGCAGCTACAATGTAGATTTGTAAATTTTCTCTAAAGCCGTACATCTTTGAAGCAGCATTTTGGATACATGCTACAGATGCACCACTTTACAGGCAGAGTAAGCCCCCCCCCCCCCCAAGTTACTAGCTTTTAATCAATTTTGCATTTTTAAAGCCACTTCTCCTTGTTTCATTTTTGGGGTTGTCCAAAGTGGTGACATTGATATATGTCCCTCATTGTGGGACCTGGGCCCCCCTACCCATTTTAAGGCCAATAACTAGAATATAACCCAGCCAAGTGGGGACTAGCAAAATTAACAAGTCAGTTCCCATAGACTGCAATGGTATTTGTTGTATAACTTTTGCCCACATTAGGCTGGAACAGGGGGTGTTTGTCCCATCTGTAATTTTGTAGCATGCTGCATGATGTGCTTAATTTTTGACAGGGGGTGGATTATTTTGTGCTAGCTGCATTTGGGTTGTTCTGGGAATGCTCAGGCACTGTGTTTTTTTGTGCTTTTTGTGTGTGCACGGCACTTGGATTCTTCTGGGCATACTCAGAGAGTGTGTTTTTTGGGTTAGTAATTTAAGGACATCCTTAACATGTGTACCCACTTTGAAGTTCTGTCTCTACATTGGGTGAACTTGCTTTTTATGTGTTTCATGGACTGTGCATGTGTTTTCAATTGCCTTATTAGCACACAAACCTATGTTATATAAAGCTTGCAGATAGCATGCTTTAGCTTGCCCTGAAAAGAGGCAAGATTGCTTAATGGCTTGAATTTTCTTTGCTGAGCACAATGGAGCAAGGGGGGATTCAGAACGCCTTGCGGTTTCAGGTTATGCCTGGTCATTTGCATAAAGTAAATTTGGAGTTCCTTGTGCAGGATTTGCTGGAGAAATCAGTTGGAGTGGAACCACATCACATCTATTGCATCCAGGACAATGCAGCACCAAGGTACTATGATATTTCTTTTGCGCATAGCAATTTTTGCACAGGAGTTATTGAGAAGTGTAAGGAATTAGAAAAAGCTAACCATGTGTCTATAAGGCCTTTCATAGTGGAACCCTTGTTTGCTTTGGAGGAGAAGCCATTTGTTGTTCACCTATTTAACCCCTTCATGGACATTGAGGCTGGGGCTTGCTTGGTTAAGCGGGCCTGTGATATATGTGGACAGCGTGATCACACAGTGAAGAATTGTCCAAAAGAAAGATGGGCCTGCAGGGGTAATTTACGGAAGGCAAATCCACTTTGCACTACAAGTGCAAACTACAAGTGCAAAGTGCACTTGAAATTGCACTGAAAGTGCACTTGGAAGAGCAGTTGCTGTAGATCCGAGGGGGACATGCAAGGAGAATAAAAAAACATCATTTTAGCTTGCACATGATTGGATGATAAAATAAGCAGAGCTTCCCCTCATTTCAGATCTACCCCTCAGATTTACAGTGACTGCACTTCCAAGTGCACTTTCAGTGCAATTTCAAGTGCACTTTGCACTTGTAGTTTGCACTTGTAGTGCAAAGTGGATTTGACTTTCGTAAATAACCCCCTTTTTCTCTTATGCTGAAGTTGTCAGGCGCACTGCTGAGAGTAGATGACCAGTGTCCACAGAGGTGCTGTCTGACTCTCCTGAAAGACAGGGAGAGGAGGGGGAGGTGGAGGTGGAAGAGGAAGAAAGTGGACACCAGGGTGTGGAGGAGAGAGTGGAGGAGAGAGTAGAAGTGCCACCCACCAGTGTGGAGCCATTAACAGCGAAGAGTGGAGCAGAGGTGGAGAGGGCAGTGGAGGGGGCTATGGAGGAGTTGGCAACAGCCTTTCAGTGGGAGCCGGAGGTGCAGGAAGCCCAAGAAGAGGAGGTGGAAAAGATGGAGACACTGGATGCCATAACCAAGGTGGACGCTTTGGAGAGCCCTAAGAAGGGAAGGGATAAGAAATTGAAAGTAGAGACAGCTGGAATTGAAACAACCTGTCTGAGGTCCTGGGGGATGTCGGAGTGGAGGTAGAATCACCAGCACTAAGTCCGGGGACTCCAGGAATTTTTCAGCTGGCCACAATGTCGCCTAGTCAGGAGTTTCTGGATGATGAAAGCGCTGTGGCCCTGAGGAATGTATGTCAATTTACTGGTTTAAGTGATAGGACTGGGCGTGAATGATGCACATTTTCATGTGAATGAGCATCAAGCTGGTGTCCCTCAATGTGAGGGATTTTGGGTCTACTGCTAGACAAAGTGCCGTATTTGAGGACTTGAGGGTCAATGGAGGAGACATCACCTGTGTACAGGAATGTTTTTTTAATCAACCGCTCAAGCCTCCGGCGTGGGTGGTGGATTACATATGGTCAGCAGTTGGGGACAATAGGAATGCTGGGGTAGGTATTATCATTACCAATAGAAATATTCACATTATGCCACATGTTGTGTTATGCAGCATACACACGGTCGGACTTTTCGACCGGACTGGTCCGACGGACCGAGTCCAGCAGACAATCCGATCGTGTGTGGGCTTCATCAGACCTTTGGCGGACTTTTCCAGTCGAAAATCTGATGGACTTTAGATTTGGAACATGCTTCAAATCTTTACGTCGTAACTCCGCCGGACCCAGAAATCCGCTCGTCTGTATGCTAGTCCGACGGACAAAAACCAACGCTAGGGCAGCTATTGGCTACTGACTATCAACTTCCTTATTTTAGTCCGGTGTACGTCATCACGTACGAATTCGCCGGACTTTGGTGTGATCGTGTGTAGGCAAATCCGTTCGTTAAAAAGTCAGTCGGAAGTCCATCAAAAGTCCGTTGAAAGTCCGTCGGAAAGTCCATCGGACCAATCCGGTTGAAAAGTCCGCCCGTGTGTACGCGGCTTTAGTGCCAGGAAGATTAATTATGGCAGATTTAGTTTTGTTTAAACAGAAGTTTAGGCTTTTTAATGTATATGCTCCTGTGAATAGACAGGAACGGTTTTAATTTTTTTTTTAAGTTTTGATGTTACATGCAGTGGGAAGGAGACCTACTGTGATCATGGGTAATTTTAATACGATCCGTTTTGTGAAAGATCGGATAGGAGTAGTGGAGACTAATTTAGATGTAGGTAGCACCATGCTGAATGGGGTAATTCAGGACTTACATCTCAATTATGTGAATTATAAACGTACATATACTGCGCTGTCAGAAAAAACAGAACAAAAGAAAATATGAAAATATAGCAGGCAGCACAGCAATAGATAAAGTTGCAAAAAAAAAAGTGACAAAATGGATAGAATGTGCAGCGCTTAAGCAATCATATAAACTGTGGCAAGCAATATGAATAAACTTGATATATACCAAGGGGATATCAGACTCGCAATCCGTATGACCTCCAGATAGACCTCCAGGTGGATATAGGATATAAGTGGGATCAGTTGATTTGGGCAATCAGCCCCACCGTTAATATATAAAAGCAAAGGAAATACATTCACGTTTATAGCAGTAAAAACAAGCGCTTAGATAAAAGGTGACAGTGGTCTCAGCATAATCTCTCCCTAGAGACGGTGGGGTTGATTGCCCAAATCAACTGATCCCACTTATATCCTATATCCACCTGGAGGTCTATCTGGAGGTCATACCCGGATTTGCTTTTCTGATATCCCCTTGGTATATTATACCACAAAGCCTGATTGACTCACTAGGTGTACACCTACTTGAGTTCAATCCTTCCGGAAAGCATTTAGGTGTTTCTGGCAGTGGGTCTACTATCAAGTAAATTACTATCATAGCATAGCTATGTATACATTTGAAGTTGAAGATTGTCACCATACTATATGCACATACAGTCATGTTCATAAATATTGGGACATCGACACAATTCTAATCTTTTTGGCTCTATACATCACCACAATGGATTTGAAATGAAACAAACAAGATGTGCTTTAACTGCAGACTTTCAGCTTTAATTTGAGGGTATTTACATCCAAATCAGGTGAACGATGTAGGAATTACAACAGTTTGTATATGTGCCTCCCACTTTTTAAGGGGCCAAAAGTAATGGGACAATTGGCTGCTCAGCTGTTCCATGGCCAGGTGTGTGTTATTCCCTCATTATCCCATTTACAAAGAGCAGATAAAAGGTCCAGAGTTCATTTCAAGTGTGCTATTTGCATTTGGAATCTGTTGCTGTCAGCTCTCAATATGAGATCCAAAGAGCTGTCACTATCAGTGAAGTAAGCCATCATTAGGCTGAAAAAACAAAACAAACCCATCAGAGAGATAGCAAAAACATTAGGTGTGGCCAAATCAACTGTTTGGAACATCCTTAAAAAGAAAGAACGCACCGGTGAACTCAGCAACACCAAAAGACCCGGAAGACCACGGAAAACAACTGTGGTGGATGACCGACTAATTCTTTCCCTGGTGAAGAAAAAACTGTTCACAACAGTTGGCCAGATCAAGAACACTCTCCAGGAGGTACGTGTATGTGTGTCAAAGTCAACAATCAAAAGAATACTTCACCAAAGTGAATACAGAGGGTTCGCCACAAGATGTAAACCATTGGTGAGCCTCAAAAACAGGAAGGCCAGATTAGAGTTTGCCAAACAACATCTAAAAAAGCCTTCACAGTTCTGGAACAACATCCTATGGACAGATGAGACCAAGATCAACTTGTACTAGAGTGATGGGAAGAGAAGAAAATGGAGAAGGAAAGGAGCTGCTCATGATCCAAAGCCACCTCATCAGTGAAGCATGGTGGTGGTAGTGTCATGGCGTGGGCATGTATGGCTGCCAATGGAACTGGTTCTCTTGTATTTATTGATGATGTGACTGCTGACAAAAGCAGCATGATGAATTCTGAAGTGTTTCTGGCAATATTATCTGCTCATATTCAGCAAAATGCTTCAGAACTCATTGGACGGTGCTTCACAGTGCAGATGGACAATGACCCGAAGCATACTGCAAAAACAACCACAGAGTTTTTTAAGGGAAAGATGTGGAATGTTATGCAATGGCGAAGTCAATCACCTGACCTGAATCCGATTGAGCATGCATTTCACTTGCTGAAGACAAAACTGAAGGGAAAATGCCCCAAGAACAAGCAGGAACTGAAGACAGTTGCAGTAGAGGCCTGGCAGAGCATCACCAGGGATGAAACCCAACTTCTGGTGATGTCTATGCATTCCAGACTTCAGGCTGTAATTGACTGCAAAGGATTTGCAACTAAGTATTAAAAAGTGAAAGTTTGACGGATGATTGTTAATCTGTCCTATTACTTTTGGTCCCTTAAAAAGTAAGGGACATGCGCTGCACATTCTATCCATTTTGTTACATCTCAAGGATGCTCATATTGTTCTGGGCTTAGTGGATCTGTATTTCACTCTTTTTTCGGAGAGTGGACGCACCAAATCCAGAATTGATTTATGTTTGTTTTCTGATGCGTTCAAATGTGCTAATGTTAAGCACAGGCCGGTAATTTTTTGCAGACCATGTGGCAGTGTATGTTGATTTGAGTATGGGAGATAGTATTAAGTTTGGTTTATGGGTATGGAGGTTAAATAATTTATTGTTGCAGGACAAGCATGTCAAAGCCCATTTTAGTAATGTATATAGTAGATGGGTTAATAGGAAAAAAAGATTTCAGTAATATTTTGGGGTGGTGGGATTGGGTCAAAGGGATAATTAAATTATTTTTTCAAAAAAAGAGTAGGGATAAAAGTAGCAGCGAGAAAAGGAGATATTCTAGGTTACAAGTCAGGTTGGCTACATTATATTCATTTAGGAATATGGGCTTTGACATGGCCGATGAAATAGACCATGTTAGGAAGAGGATTAAAGAAAATTATTTTTCAAGCGAGAGTAAAACATCTGGAGCAGGATGAAAAATGCTCTGTTTTTTTCTTCAAGAAGGTAAGTAAGGAAAAAGGAGTGTTTGAGGGTGTGTATGATGAAGAAGGGAGGGAATGTAAGGGAGAGAATGTGCTGGAATGCGTGACTAAATTTTATGAATGGTTGTATGAGGGTATGAGGGATTGTGTTTTGATGTATCAGATACTAGAATGATTGATATGATAGAGGATAATTTAGATGAGGATGATAAGGTTTTTTTGCAGAAAGAGGTGAACGAGGAGAAGGTGTGGGAAGCTGTGACAAGCATGGGGCTAATAAAACCCCAGGAGGGGATGGCTTACCAAGTGAGTTTTTTTAATTGGTTTGGGATATTATTAAGGGGGAAGTGGTTGAGTTATTTAGTTACATGATGGGGGAAGGTATTATATCCGAATCTATGAGAGAAGGGGTAGTGGTATTAATTTATAAGAAGGGGGATAGGAAGGATATTCAAAATTGGAGGCCATTCTCCTTGTTAAATTCAGACTACAGGGTATTTGCAAAAATGGTGGCGAGGAGATTATCTAAGGTCATTAGTAGGATGGTTAGCGAGACACAGACCTGTGCAGTTCCCGGTCAAATGATCACTGAGAATTTAATTTTAGTTAGGGATATAATTAATTTTTGTAAAGGTAGGAATAGTTTGATTGTCCTGACATCTTTTGACCTAGAGAAGGCATATGATAAAGCGAATCATGGGTTTTTGTGGGAGGTTTTGAAGCAGATGGGTATACCACAGCAGCTCATTAATATAATAAAAGGGTTGTATCGGGGGATCAGTAGTCGGGTTCTGGTTAATGGGAGTTTGGGGAGGGCTTTTTTGCTTAAATCTGGGGTGAGACAGGGGTGTCCCCTGTCCCCTATTCTTTTTATTTGTTTTATTGATCCTCTGTTAAGGATGATACAGAGGGATAAGGTGGTGAGGGGCTTTTTGGTGCCTGGGAGTGGGGGAAAATTGTGAAATGTTTAGGTTATATGGATGACATGGTGGCAGGGTGTCAGTCGGTGGTGGGTGTAAGAAGGGTGAAGTTACTTTCGTCTATTTTTTGTGTATGTGCGGGAATGAGTGTGAATTGGAATAAGTGTAGTTTGGGTGTTTATGGGAGGCAAGTTGAATGTGTGGATGATCGGATTGGGAAGGTTGAGGATGGAGTGAGGATTTTGGGTATTGTGTTTGACCATGGAATGAAAGGGGAAGCGTGCTGGAATGAAGTGGGAGAAAAGATAGCCAAGAAGTTGAGGTTTTGGTGTCTAAGAAAATTGTCGATTTATGGGAAAGTTTTAGTAGTCAAGGAAGTAATCTTACCTTTAATGCTGTATGCAAGAAATATCTTCCCTCCTGGGGAGATAAGATTGAGGAAAATTAATAAGTTATTGTTTACTTTTTTTATGGAAAGAGTCAAGAAAGAATATGTGTTTAGACGTGAATGTAATGGTGGGTTGGGTTTTCCGAATGTGAGAGTGTTTTTGTTAATGCATTATTGGTTTTGTGTGGTGAAAATTTTGAGGAATGGTGGAGTGTGTGCTAGGATGATATCTTTTTCGGGTGGATGATTGTTTAGGAGATGGGGGTGGGTGGGAAGGGATTCAAGGATACCGATGGCCTACCCGGTGGCACGAGACTACTGGGTATTAGAAAAGTTTAGGGTAGAGTTTAAGTTGGCAGATTTAGGAAAAAGGGAGAGGGATAAAGTGAAGGTGAGAAAGTGGTTGATAGAGAAGTATGTGTGTAACCTTAAGGGAGTTAATTTGTCAGTGGCTGGGGAAGTATGAAAGAAAATGAGTGTATATGGGGTGACAAATGTGCAGAGACAGATAGTATGGATGAGTTTGCATGAATGTCTAGCTACAAGGCTATTTATGAAAAGGAGGGATTTGTGTGTGTCTGATATTTGTCCAAGAATGAATTGTGGGGGTGTAGAAGATAGTGAGCATGTGTTCTGGGGGTGTGGTGTAGTGAGAGATGTGATCAATAAGAGTCAAGATCTGGTGAAAGAAATAACGGGAGTGAAGGTGAGTGAGTGGAAAGTGATGAGATGATGTATGGCTTGGGGAAACTGGAAAAAGATACACAGAGTATTGTGGTTAGTGTTATGTGCATTAAAGGAAGTGCTGTGGGACACTTGTATGTATATAAAAGGGTTTCATTAGACAGTAAACAATGTATAGGATTATGGCTAAACAAGCTATACTTCTTTTTTGTGTTGGATAAAAAGAAGGGTGTGGATGCCAAAGGCATCTGGAAGTTTAAAAAATGGAGGATGTTGATTAAAAATTAAGTCTCTTCCACGATGATGTAAGACCTTGTTGGAGACGGGGAATGAGTGTCAAACTGAATAGTCTCTCGATAGAGTTTTCTGAAGTGGAAAAAAGAAGCAAAAAAAAAAGAGTACATTTGGGTGTCCTTATAGAGTTTGTAACACATGTATTTTCTCTTTGTATTTTGTTTGTTATGTCTTTGCAAAACAGATGTGTTTTAGAGCAAGTAATTTTTACTTTTATTTTTTTATTTGGGGGGGGGATAGGTTTGCCTGAAATATTTTTGATGTTGTCAATGTGTGTTGTTGGTTGTTAGTTTCACTTTGATTTAATTGTCTCTGCTGCATTAATTTGCTAAATCTTCCTCAAGATGTTGTGACTACTAAATGTTTAAATCCTTAAGAGACTGTCCATTTGTGGACGCAGTCCTTTTAACTGCTGTTAATTTCCTCTGCAAAATGGTCATACCTCAAAACCATATTCTGTTAGTGTCTCAAATTAACTTACTTGTGTTTTTTGCTTTCCTTGCTCTTTTCCAAGTCCTGTTTTGTTGACCAATAAAATTTGTAGCAATTTTTTTTGTTTTATGTGTTTTGTTAATAATTTGCTTTGCAGATGCATGCTCAATCCAAGTAATGCATTTTACACACACGACCCCCTCCCCCCCCCAAACAAGTTTCAAGCAGCAGATTTCCCAGCTGCAGCTTAATTGGGCTGATTGGCATGGCAAAACAAAAAAAGGTGTGATTTGTCTAAAAGCTACGTTCCTGGTACCTTCATGGTAGCATATGCATGGATTGTGTGTATTCTGCCATGGATAGGCACCAGGAAAAGAAAATTACAAAGAGGTAAGTATTCAATTTTCCATTTTAGCGCAGTGCTTCTCAGCCTGAGTCTTCAAGTACCCACGACAGGACATGTTTGGGAATTTATCTTAGCTAAAATGGCTGTCCAAAATACCAAGCCATTGACTCTGATTTAAAGCACCTATGCAAAATGAAGGAAAACCTGCAAACATGGCCTGTTGGGGGTACTTGAGGACAGGGTTGAGATCCACTGATCTAGAGCACTATGCTAAAATCTAGCTCAAGACAATCCTATTCTAATTGTGAGAATTTGAGGGAGACCCAGTGAGTGTTAGAACCCCTGCTTGTCTTTTTAGGTTAAGCTTAGTGTCCCTTTTCTGAAAATTGTCTTCACTTCCTGTCACATGGCCATACAGGAAGTGAGGGTAAAAACCTACCAATGTCTTTTCTTGGGGACACACAGGTCAATTTAACTAATGTCCCCATTAGGCAAATTGCACTTTAGCACTTTGTTGTGTACACCCCAAATTATTAGGAATTTGGGGGTTTATTAAAGGCAAATCCACTCTGCAATACAAATGTACTCGCTCTAAATCTGAGGGGAAACACTGGTGATTTTATCATCTAATCATGTAGAAGCAAAGATGCTTTTTTTTTATTTTCCTTGCATGTCCCCCTTGGATCTCCAGCAACTGCACTTCCAAGTGCACTTGTAGTGCAAAGTGGATTTGCCTTTAGTAAATAAAAGTCCAAGATACCTAATAATTTGGGGTGTACAGAGCAAAATGCTAGAGTGCAATTTACCTAATGGGAAAACTATTTAGATTGACCTGTGTGTCCCCAAGGAAAGACATTGGTAGGGTTTTACCCTCACTTCCTGTTAGGCTATGTGACAGGAAGTGAATAAATTTGAAGGAGAAACTGGCAAAATTTGGGAGGTGTCTTCAAGCTATCAGCGGTGCAGACATCCCGAGAACTGACAAAACTTCTAATCCCTCTGCACTCTATCCACAAGCAAAAATAAGAAAGGATTTCATTAAGTTTAACTTTGCAAAGACACATTCCTAAGTTCAACTGTGATGCATGCCAATGGCCCATTTAGACCTTGTTTAATAGAAAACACCAGTTGCCTTTCACTATAAATATTTGTTAGTCCAGTCCTGGAAATCTGCATCTGCTTTACTATTAATTTCCATATAAATTGGGTTCCTGCAGCTAGATGCGCCAAATGTATCTAGATGTACGACTACTGTGTATGTGAGATGCCCAGCTGCTGTGTGTGCAGAGGTATGTACCTGTGGCGCATATCTGTTTCCCGGAAGCGGTGGCCAGCACACAGGAATGACATCACGCCCCTACAGGAAGTTGCTTGTACTGCTGCTAATTTCTTCCCACCACCATGCCCCGCTCACTGTTCTCTGAGGAAGAGATGATCCTTATTTGCAAATTAAGATAATTTTTTATTTATTTTTATATGGGGGTGGTGTTTGTGTGGGTCATGTGTGTATGTTTAAATGATTTGGCCTCAAAACACACACCTACTTCCTGTGTACAGATTCAGTTCTGGGCCAATGTATATTCCTTCCTGCTTCAGTATGTGTGTGTATATAGATATATCTATATATAGATACATCTATAGATGTGGGTTATTGTGTCCATCAGCAGAGAGAAGTTGGGTAGATGCCACACTTCCAATTCTGGAGACATAATAATGGTCTAGCACAGGGGTCTTCAAACTACGGCCCTCCAGTTATTCAGGAACTACAATTCCCATCATTCCTAGTCATGTCTGTGGATGTCAAAGTTTTACAATGCCTCATGAGATGTGTTGTTCCGCAACAGCTGGAGAGCCGTAGTTTGAAGATTCCTGATCACCCTAGCATGTCTTGAAAAAATGTGTTTTTTCACGTGCCTTGTATAATGCCCAAGAACTATCGTTTGGAAAATATAAGTTATGGCACATCTACATTCCAAATTTGGCACTTAAGATGGTCATGCACTATGCAATCTGATTGGCCAATCTCTG
The DNA here is from genome assembly GCF_042186555.1 of Aquarana catesbeiana. Taxonomy (NCBI): domain Eukaryota; kingdom Metazoa; phylum Chordata; class Amphibia; order Anura; family Ranidae; genus Aquarana; species Aquarana catesbeiana. Next base: position 150,649,275 of record NC_133326.1, on the reverse strand, counting down.
TACAACTCGATATTTAGGCAAAATAGGTAATAGGAAGATCTAACTGATTTCAGTGTATGGTCACCTGTAAAGATCGAGATCTGAAAATATTAATTTATTAGGTTTAGAAACACTTCTCTGTTCTTTGTAATGTATTGAAAGATTTGGGTAAAAAAAGAAAAAAACACATTTCAAAGATATATTAGAAGTGATAGGAATGAGATTAGCATCAAAAGGGTTAATTAACTGAGAACACCTACTAATTTCCTAACAAGACACATCCAATGAGATGAAATTAACCAATTGTATTGTATTTGGCGTGCACCATTATCAGCAAGAAAACCGCAGTTACCCTAGCGACAGTTGCAGTTTACATATGCGGGTATTTCTTATTGCTATTTGCGCTTCAATGTGCACCGGTTCACACTTTCGATTAATGACGTTTCCGGCGCACCAATTAATGTATGAACTGGTGCAGTGCCTTCTTCTTAGTAAATCACCCCCTATGTGCAGTGACAGGAGAGTGTATTTTTTAATGCACACTTTCACTTTTAATGTAATTGTGCATATTTGCTCTTTTTTTCACATTAACCAGTTGCCGACAGCCGCACGACGATGTACGTCGGCAGAATGGCACGGGCAGGCATAAGGACTTACCTGTACGTCCTTGCCTGCCTGCGGGCGGGGGGTCCGATCGGACCCCCCCCTGGTGCCTGCGGTGGTCGGATTCAGGTCAGGGGCGATCAAAGGTGAGGGGGAGGCCACTCATTTGTGGCTCCCCCCTTGCGATCGCTCCTGGAGAATGACAAGCTTCCTCGGCTTCTGTAATGTAAACAGAAGTGGAAGAAGTGATATCATCTCTCCTCGAGCCGGTCTTTTTTGTTCCGGCGCCGAGGAGAGAAGACATCAATGTGAGTTTGCACAACACTACACTAACAGTAGAGCACGCAGGCACACTTTTCACCCTCCAGTCACCCTCCGATCACCCCCCGATCACCCCCCTGTACCCCCTGTCACAGTGACACCAATAGCAGTTTTTTTTTTTTTGCATTGGTGTCAGTTTGTGACAGTTATAAGTGTTAGGGCAGTTAGGGTTAGCCCCCTTTAGGTCTGGGGTACCCACCTAACCTCCCCTAATAAAGGTTAACCCCTTGATCACCCCCCATGGCCAGTGTCACTAAGCAATCGTTTTTCTGATCGCTGTATTAGTGTCACTGGTGACGCTAGTTAGGGAGGTAAGTATATAGGTTCGCCGTCAGTGTTTTATAGCGACAGGGACCCCCATATACTACCTAATAAAGGTTTTAACCCCTTGATTGCCTCCTAGTTAACCCTTTCACCAGTGATCACCGTATAAGTGTTGCGGGTGACGCTGGTTAGTTAGTTTGTTTTTTATAGTTTATTATAGTTTCAGGGCACCCGCCGTTTATTACCTTATAAAGGTTTAACCCCCTAATTGCCAGGTGGTGATATAAGTTACGTTTTTAGGGTCAGATAAGGTCTGCGTCACCCCAGGCAGCGTTAGGCTAGTGCCAGTACCACTAACACCCACGCACGCAGCATACACCTCCCTTAGTGGTATAGTATCTGAATGGATCAATATCTGATCCGATCAGATCTATACTAGCGTCCCCAGCAGTTTAAGGTCCCCAAAAACACAGTGTTAGCGGGATCAGCCCAAATACCTGCTAGCACCTGCGTTTTGCCCCTCGGCCCAGCCCAGCCCGGCCCAGCCCGGCCCAGCCCACCCAAGTGCAGTATCGATCGATCACTGACACTTACAAAACACTAAACACACATAACTGCAGCGTTCGCAGAGTCAGGCCTGATCCCTGCGATCGATAACAGTTTTTTGGTAGCGTTTTGATACAGTCGCTGACAGTCAGGAGCTTTTTTGCCTGTGAGTCTCACTAGTGTACCCCTAAATTTAGAGCCCAAAATGGCAAATCGAAGGTACACTAGTGAAGAGGCCTACACGTTTCTGATCATCACAGATAGTGAAGAGGAAGTCACTCATCTGTCAGATTCAGGCTCAGAATACGATCCTGTAGAGGACAGCGGCTCCATGACAGATAGCTCTGAGCTCGGAGTTGTGGTCCCTGCCAAGGTCAGGCGTACCAGACCCCAAACTTCTTCTTCTGTCCTTGAAGTGCAAGAACCGCAGGTCCCTCGTATGGAGCAGAGCAGTACTAGCGCCGCTATTCCTTCTGGTGAACTGGCAAGCACCAGCGGCCTAGTACACCCTGGTCGTACATCCAGCACTGAAGTATCACGTGGTAACGTGGTGAGTCCCATAAGTGCAGATCAAGCTGGCGAGGTGGCAAGCACAAGTAATGTCCCGCTGCCACCAAGAAGACGAACACAGGCCCGTCGTGCCCATAGTGCCCTTCCTCCTGCATTCGCCAATCCGAATTGGGAGCCCACCACTTCTGCAGCACCCGTACTTCCCCCATTCACTGGCCAACCCGGAATTCAGGTGGAAACAGTTAATTTTACGCCACTGGATTTTTATTCACTGTTTTTCACCGAAGATCTCTATAGATCTATTGTGGACCAAAGCAATTTATACGCTGGTCAACACATCGCCACTATTCCCCAGTCCTCCCTTGCCAGAGATTGGAGACCAATTACGGTCTCCGAATTTAAGATCTTTCTGGGCCTTTCCCTCAACATGGGCATAACTAAAAAGAGTGAGTTGCGGTCATATTGGTCCACTGACCCAATTCACCATATGCCCTTGTTCTCTGCCTCCATGACCAGGGCACGATACGAGCAGATCTTGCGGTTCATGCACTTCAACAACAATGATCTCTGTCGTCCTCGTGGAGACCCTGAATACGATCAGCTCTACAAAATTCGGCCCCTCGTAAACCACTTCAACCAACGTTTTGCAGACTTGTTTACTCCCCATCAAGTTGTCTGCGTTGATGAGTCCCTGATTACATTTTCTGGCCGCTTGTCATTCAAACAGTACCTTCCCAGCAAGGGTGCCAGATACGGGGTCAAGATGTATAAGCTCTGTGACAGGGCCAAAGGCTATACATGTAGATTTATGGTTTACGAGGGAAGAGATAGTCACGTAGAGCTGACAAACTGCCCTGACTACATAGGAAGCGCTGGCAAGATTGTGTGGGACTTGGTGTCACCCTTATTCGGAAAGGGGTACCATTTATATGTTGACAATTATTACATGAACATGCCACTTTTTATTCACCTTTTTGATCGTCAAATTGGAGCATGTGGCACCGTGCGACCTAATCGTCGGGGCTTTCCCCAGCGGCTTGTAGAGTCCCGTCTTAGGCTGGGGGAGAGAGCCTGCTTGCGGTGTAATAATTTGCTCGCTATGAAGTGGAGGGACAATAAGAATGTTTTCGTTCTTACCTCCCTTCATGCAGACATGACGGTCCAAATTACTACGGCGACTGGTGTTGTGGAGAAACCCCTCTGTGTCCACGAATATACCCAAAATATGGGGGGGGGTGGACCTCAACGACCAGTTGTTGGCGCCGTACCTAGTTGCCCGTAAGGCCAGACGCTGGTACAAAAAAGTGTCTGTATACTTATTTCAATTGGCTTTGCTGAACGCTCATGTGCTATACAGAGCTTCAGGACATACTGGATCCTTCCTTAAATTCCAGGAAGAGATTGTCAGAGCCCTTCTGTATCCAGACGGTTCTCCACCTCACCTTCCCCAACCAAATGCAGTAAGCCGGCTGCATGAGAGGCATTTTCCTTATGTCCTCCCGAGTACCCCTACCCAACGAGCCCCCCAAAGAAAATGTCGTGTCTGCAGAAAGTGCGGATATAGGCGTGACACCGGTATTATTGTCCCTCCTGTCCTGACAATCCTGGTCTATGCATTGGTAAATGTTTTGAGCGCTACCATACACTAGTTGAGTTTTAGCATAGGGTACAGCATTGCACAGACTAGGACACACTTTCACAGGGTCTCCCAAGATGCCATCGCATTTTGAGAGACCTGAACCTGGTACCAGTTACAGTTAAAAAAGTTAGTTATAAAAAAAAAATGTAAAAAAAAAAAATATATATATAAAATAAAAAAAACTAAAATAGCTGTCATTTTATTGTTCTCTCTCTCTATTCTCTCTCGATTGTTCTGCTCTTTTTTACTGTATTCTATTCTGCAATGTTTTATTGTTGTTATGTTTTATCATGTTTGCTTTTCAGGTATGTCATTTTTTAATAGTTTACTGTGTTTTATTGTTAACCATTGTTTTGTTTTCAGGTACGCCATTCAGCTGCAGCGCGGATTTATTTATCTTGACAGCAATAGCGTTTGCTCCCACGATACATAAAGCCGTGACTCCAGCACTGTCGGAGGTGATTTCACCACCACAGTTACATACTTCAGCATATATGCCGAAGCATGGGGGCAGCAGTGAGTGGAGGAGCGATTTGCTCCTGCCTTTTGTGGGAGGATGCCCCCATGCTTCGGTATATATATATTTTAGGCACGGGTTGCGTTAAATGTTTTATTTTTTACTGTTTTTTTTTTATTTGCTTTGCAGGTATGGTAAGTCTTACTGTTATACTGTAATGTTATTTTGTTTTATTGTTAACCATCATTTGCTTAGCAGGTACGCCATTCAGTTGCAGCGCGGATTTATTTATCTTGACAGCAACAGCGTTTGCTCCCACGATACATAAAGCCGTGACTCCAGCGCTGTCGGAGGTGATTTCACCACCACAGTTACATACTTCAGCATATATGCCGAAGCGTGGGGGCAGCAGTGGGCAGAGGAGCGATTTGTTCCTACCTTTTGCGGGAGGATGCCCCCATGCTTCAGCATATATATATTTTAGGCACAGGTTGCGTTAAATGTTTTAATTTTTACTATGTTTTTTTTGTATTTGCTTTGCAGGTATGGTAAGTCTTACTGTTATACTGTAATATTACTTTGTTTTATTGTTAACCATCATTTGCTTAGCAGGTACGCCATTCAGTTGCAACACGGATTTATTTATCTTGACAGCAACAGCATTTGCTCCCACGATACATAAAGCCGTGACTCCAGTGCTGTCGGAGGTGATTTCACCACCACAGTTACATACTTCAGCATATATGCCGAAGCGTGGGGGCAGCAGTGGGCGGAGGAGCGATTTGCTCCTACCTTTTGCGGGAGGATGCCCCCATGCTTCGGCATATATAAACGGTGCATATATGCCCATCATTAGAAGTGGGTTAATGAAGGGAGGTATTCTAATGGTGGGCATACCCACCCATCAATCTCTTTTTTTCGTTCAGCCCACAGGCTGCATGAAAAAAAAGTTTACAATATATGCCCAACAAGGACCAGCAAGGTACTGGTATACCAGAATGATGCCTGCAGGTTTAGGTATCATCTTGGTATCATTCTTTTCAGCCAGCAGTCGGCTTTCATGTAAAAGAAATCCTAGCAGCTAATTAGCCTCTAGACTGCTTTTACAAGCAGTGGGAGGGAATGCCCCCCCACCGTCTTCCATGTTTTTCTCTGGCTCTGCTGTCCCAACAGGGAACCTGAGAATGCAGCCGTTGATTCAGCCAGCTGACCATAGAGCTGATCAGAGACCAGAATGGCTCCAATCATCTCTATGGCCTAAGAAACCTGAAGCTACGAGCATTTTATGACTTAGATTTCGCCGGATGTAAACAGCGCCATTGGGAAAGCATTTTATCACACTGATCTTGGTGTGGTCAGATGCTTTGAGGGCAGAGGAGAGATCTAGGGTCTAATAGACCCCATTTTTTTCAAAAAAGAGTACCTGTCACTACCTATTGCTATCATAGGGGATATTTACATTCCCTGAGATAACAATAAAAATGCTAAAAAAAAAAATAAAAAAAAAAAAAATGAAAGGAACAGTTTAAAAATAAGATAAAAAACCCCTGTCCCCCCCGCTCTTGCGCAAAGGCGAATGCAAGCGTCGGCAGGCATCAAATGTAAACAGCAATTGCACCATGCATCATGCATGTGAGGTATCGCCGCGAAGGTCAGATCGAGGGCAGTAATTTTAGCAGTAGACCTCCTCTGTAAATCTAAAGTGGTAACCTGTAAAGGCTTTTAAAGGCTTTTAAAAATGTATTTAGTTTGTCGCCACTGCACGTTTGTGCGCAATTTTAAAGCATGTCGTGTATGGTATCCATGTACTTGGCCTAAGATCATCTTTTTTATTTCATCAAACATTTGGGAAATATAGTGTGTTTTAGTGCATTAAAATTTAAAAAAGTGTGTTTTTCTCCAAAAAATGCGTTTGAAAAATCGCTGCGCAAATACTGTGTGAAAAAAAAAATGGAACACCCACCATTTTAATCTGTAGGGCCTTTGCTTTAAAAAAATATATAATGTTTGGGGGTTCAAAGTAATTTTCTTGCAAAAAAAAATAATTTTTTCATGTAAACAAAAAGTGTCAGAAAGGGCTTTGTCTTCAAGTGGTTAGAAGAGTGGGTGATGTGTGACATAAGCTTCTAAATGTTGTGCATAAAATGCCAGGACAGTTCAAAACCCCGACCCAAATGAGCCCATTTTGGAAAGTAGACGCCCCAAGCTATTTGCTGACAGGTATGTCGAGTCCATGGAATATTTATATTGTGACACAAGTTGCGGGAAAAAGACTTTTTTTTTTTGCACAAAGTTGTCACTAAATGATATATTGCTCAAACATGCCATGGGAATATGTGAAATTACACCCCAAAATACATTCTGTTGCTTCTCCTGAGTTCGGAGATACCACATGTGTGAGACTTTTTGGGAGCCTAGCTGCGTACAGGACACCGAAAACCAAGCACCGCCTTCAGGCTTTCTAAGGGTGTAAATTTTTGATTTCACTCTTCACTGCCTATCACAGTTTCGGGGGCCATGGAATGCCCAGATGGCACAAAACCCCCCCAAATGACCCCATTTTGGAAAGTAGACGCCCCAAGCTATTTGCTGAGAGGTATGGCGAGTATTTTGCAGACCTCACTTTTTGTCACAAATACATTTTTCTTGTCTTTCTTCATTTTCAAAAACAAATGAGAGCTGCAAAATACTCACGATGCCTCTCAGCAAATAGCTTGGGGTATCTACTTTCCAAAATGGGGTCATTTGGGGGGGGTTTGTGCTATCTTGGCATTTTATGGCCTACGAAACTGTGATAGGTAGTGAGGAGTGAAATCAATAATTTATGCCCTTAGAAATCCTGAAGGCAGTGATTGGTTTTCGGGGCCCCGTATGCAGCTAGGCCCCCAAAAAGTCCCACACATGTGGTATCCCCATACTCAGGAGAAGCAGCAGAATGTATTTTGGGGTGTAATTCCACATATGCCCATGGCATGTTTGAGCAATATATCATTTAGTGACAACTTTGTGCAAAAAAAAAAAAGTTTGTCATTTTCCTGCAACTTGTGGCAAAATATAAAATATTCCATGGACTCAACATGCCTCTCAGCAAATAGCTTGGGGTGTCTACTTTCCAAAATGGGGTCATTTGGGGGGTTGTGCCATCTTGGCATTTTATGGCCTTCAAAACTGTGATAGGTAGTGAGGAGTGAAATCAAAAATGTACGCCCTTAGAAATCCTGAAGGCAGTGATTGGTTTTCGGGGCCCCGTACGCGGCTAGGCTCCCAAAAAGTCCCACACATGTGGTATTCCCGTACTCAGAAGAAGCAGCTGAATGTATTTTGGGGTGCAATTCCACATATGCCCATGGCCTGTGTGAGCAATATATCATTTAGTGACAACTTTGTGCAAAAAAAAAAAGTTTGTCATTTTCCTGCAACTTGTGGCAAAATATAAAATATTCCATGGACTCAAATGCCTCTCAGCAAATAGCTTGGGGTGTCTACTTTCCAAAATGGGGTCATTTGGGGGGGTTTGTGCTATCTTGGCATTTTATGGCCTTCAAAACTGTGATAGGTAGTGAGGAGTGAAATCAAAAATTTACGCCCTTAGAAATCCTGAAGGCGGTGCTTGGTTTTCGGGACCCCGTACGTGGCTAGGCTCCCAAAAAGTCTCACACATGTGGTATCCCCATACTCAGGAGAAGCAGCAGAATGTATTTTGGGGTGTAATTCCACATATGCCCATGGCATGTTTGAGCAATATATCATTTAGTGACAACTTTGTGCAAAAAAAAAAAAAGTTTGTCATTTTCCTGCAACTTGTGGCAAAATATAAAATATAAAATATTCCATGGAGAAAAGACTCGGAGGACAGCCCTCATCTGAGGAGACCAGAGACCCCCCACCTATGGAAGAAGGTGAAATACCCCCAAACGAAGAAGAAGAGCAGGAGGAAGAAGAAGACGTGGTGGAGATTGGCACCACAACAGGTGAGTGTCTGCGACCACAGACTCAGGTAAACGAGATGGATGGTGGCAGATTTTTGAGACCTTTTTTGTTCTTTATCTCTTTTTAGGTGATCGTAATGTGAGGGATCCTGAACGCTTTACTTCAGAAAGTGCCCAGATCCTGATCGGGGAGATCATGGGGTGTAATCTCCAATTGCAAAACATCCAGAAACAAATCAGTGATGTTATTAAAAAAAATAATAACATCATTGATGTTTTGGGGCGAATTTAAACCCCACAAAATCACCTGTTTTATTGTGGTCCAATCTTCCAAAAATTTTTAAAATGTTTAGAAAAGCCAAATTTGGAGGATGCACACAGTGTGCCAACATGTGCTATCTGCCATCACGGGAGATCAATGGACGCGTTTTGGGGGTGCAACCCCTTCCTCAATTATAAAGTAGCGTTGAGGAAGGGCTTGCTCCCCCAAAACACGTCCCTTGATCCCCCCTGATGGCAGATAGCACATGTTGACATTCGTAAATGGGTGTGCATCTTCCAAATTTGGCTTTTCCAGGGGTGATTTCCCCCCATCTGAACGCTATATCAAACACAGTTCCTAAATACTCATGTCTGATATAGCCTTCAGGTTTTACCTAATGTGAACTTTGTAAGTTCAAGTTTTTTGGCTTTCTTGTTGGTTTTACACAGGCCTGTTTTATCTGAAATGGTTATTTCGAGTTTTGATAATGCTACTGCAAAAATTGTTATACAACAAACATGTTGGTTTGTTTTAAAAACCTTTCGTAAATGCACATGTGATTGTGCAGGTATAAAAAAGTGTCCTACTCAAGAATGTGTGGATTATTGTCTCAACACTACAACACTTTTGGGGTGATGTAATTGCTGTTTTATGCAAAAATGGGGGTTATTTCCTAAGGGAAAATACACTTTGCACTACAAGTGCAGGTTCAGTGCAGTTGCAAGTGCACTTGTAATGAAATGTGTTTTTGCATTTAGGAAGTACCAGCCAACAGTGTTTTTTATAAGGTTACCCAATCACGCCATTTTCTGCACTCCACACATTTCTGTCAGGGTCAGCTAAAACAAACACAAGCAGTAAATGGCCACAAAGAATTTCTTTTGGTTGTTTTTTATTTGAAAAAGGATTGCACAGATTGTCTGGCATATTGATAGCCCCCCTACCCACAAAGAACTCCAGGTATCGTAACCGGACATCACGGGCATTCAGGGAGGGCAAGCCAGGACGGCCGCTTTCAAGCGCCGTCAGTGTTGATGGATTTGGGATTCCGGCCTCAGGCCCAACTGAGCCAGCATAGTTGGCTGAATGTTTTCGTAGAAAATTATGGAGAACACAGCAGGCAAGTATTATATGGTTCAGTTTATACTCCGCCATATGGATGGGTGTCAGAAATAATCGGAACCGGCTGGCCAGGATTCCAAATGTGTTCTCCACCACTCTTCGGGCTCTGGCCAGCCGGTAATTAAAAACCCTCTGTTCCAGGGTGAGGGTCCTCATCGGGAATGGCCGCATCAGGTGGTCCCCCAGCGCAAACGCTTCATCAACAACGAACACAAATGGGAGACCTTCAACATTGTCCTCTGGAGGTGGCAAGTCCAAGCTGCCATTCTGGAGACGCCTGTAGAACTCCATCTGGGCGATCACTCCACCATCGGACATCCGGCCATTCTTCCCCACGTCCACATACAAGAACTCGTAATTAGCCGACACCACCGCCAACATCACTATACTATTAAACCCCTTGTAATTATAATAGTACGACCCCGAGTTGGGTGGTGGGACGATGTGGACGTGTTTCCCATCAATTGCCCCTCCACAGTTAGGAAAGTCCCACCGCTGGGCAAAGTGGGAGGCCACAGTCTGCCATTCCTGTGGCGTGGAAGGAAACTGTTGAGGAAAAAACAATAAACATTACTATTTTTTCACAGAAACATGGCAAGCAGATTAGACACAAACATTATGGGGCAACCTCCAGATAGCATTTATTAAGGGGAATTTAACAACAACAAAGTATAAGGTACACCTATCATATTCCCCCTCCCCCCCCCTCTCATGGGCCATTTCTAACATTATAGGGGGGGAACTCTTGGACAGGTAACCCTCTTCACTTCATTTAGAGATGAATGCCTAAATAATGGGTATTACTTGGAACAGCCCCTCCTTAGTTACACTATTGGCAGCCCACTGGACAGGTAAGAAGTGTCATAATACAAAGATATAAATACACACTGTACACATTTGAGCACATTTGGACATTCTGCTATTACCTATCAAGATCATAATAGGATACAAGAACTTTAAACAGTACCATTGGAAAGTATACAGGCAGGCCCTTGCACTACATGCTTTGGGGAATTCATCCATAAATCTGACCAGTAAAGAGATGGGTATAGTGTGTATGGGTTTGGCAAAGTCAGCAGATAGATGATTGAGGATAGATAGAGAATTGGGATCAGCTGACTTAGCAGTTGGGGGAGGGAGGGTTACAAAAAATTTGGGGACACCACAAAAAAAAGCCTCTGGCCCTCTGCCTGAATTTAAATCAAAAAGAACATTTCCAAACATTTTAGGGGGTGTTTGGGGTAAAGCACTACTATGGAGCTGAAAAAATACATTGTTAAGTGACTACATGAGGTGAATATAGGGCCAGGAGACACCATGCTGGGGAGGTTATTGAAGGGCAAATATGTATGAAGGACCTAAAATAATAATTATATAAAAATCCAGCATGCATGAGAACAAAGGGGACATTCACAGCATATTACAATCATGGTAATTAGGGAATGAGGAAAGAAATACAATATATTAGCAAACATTCAATACCATATGATGTGATATAAGAGGATAAAAATCTTACCTTCATATACTCCTTCTGCAGGACCTGTATGATGGCAGAACAGGTCTCTGGGATAATGATCCCCAGAGCCTGGGGGGAGATGCCTGTCGAGAACTTGAGGTCCTGCAGGCTTCTCCCTGTGGCCAAATACCGCAAGGTAGCGACCAACCTCTGCTCCGGAGTGATGGCTTGCCTCATGCAGGTATCCTGCCTGCTGATATAGGGGGTCAGCGAAGCCAACAGACGGTGAAACACGGGGTCCGTCATCCGGAGAAAGTTCCTGAAATCATCAGGATTATTCTCACGGATCTCACGGAGCAAAGGCATATGACAGAACTGGTCACGCTGAAGCAACCAATTCTTGGTCCATGAACTCCTCCCCACCCTGTTCATGGACTGGACTTGTGTCAAGGTCAGGACCCCAACACCAAGCCCCCGCACAGCACGAACTCTACGAGGAGTACGCATACGAAACATGGCTAGAAAACGGTCGGCTGCTCAGAACGAAGTAACAGAACGCACTGAAGAACAGCAAGGCCTGTGAAGAGCGACCTGAAAACCAGTAACGAACGAACAAGAATACAGTGACTAAAGTCACGCGGAACTTGCTTGCACGCACTGAAGAGCAGATACAAACCCACAAGCACAAACTGAACGGCAGAAAACGATCTGAAAGCCACGAGTCTGAAAAAGCGCGAATCGTCTCTCACCAAACTTTTACTAACACGAGATTAGCAAAAGGAGCCCAAAGGGTGCCGCGCTTGGTTCTGAACCGGCCTTTTCTAGTCTTGTCGTACGTGGTGTAAGTGACCGCGTGGTTGTCGATCGGAAATTCCGACAACTTTGTGCGACTGTGTGTAGGCAAAACAAGTTTGAGCCAACATCCGTCGGAAAAAATCAGAGGATTTTGTTGTCGGAATGTCCGAACAAAGTCCGACCGTGTGTACGGGGCATAAGAAATCCTGAAGGCAGTGATTGGTTTTCGGGGCCCTGTACGCGGCTAGGCTCCCAAAAAGTCCCACATATGTGGTATCCCTGTACTCAGGAGAAGCAGCTAAATGTATTTTGGGGCATAATTCCACATATAACCATGGCATGTGTGAGCAATATATCATTTAGTGACAACTTTTTGTAAAAAAATTTTATTTTTATTTTTTTATCATTATTCAATTACTTGGGACAAAAAAATTAATATTCAATGGGCTTAGCATGGCTCTCAGCAATTTCCTTGGGGTGTCTACTTTCCAAAATGGGGTCATTGGGGGGGGGGGGTTGTACTGCCCTGCCATTTTAGAACTTCAGGAAATGAGATGTACAGCATTCCATGACCGCGCAATCAGCAGTTAAAGCGACGCAGTGCCAAATTGTAAAAAGTGCTCTGGTCAGGAAGGGGGTAAATCCTTCCGGGGCTGAAGTGGTTAAGAAAACACTTGTACAGATTTTCTGTAATATGCAGAAGTGAAAGTACGCAGTTCTATTAACATCATCAATAGATAATATTGAATTGATATTTTGCCTTTCTTTAAAGGCCAGGCGTTTTAATGGCTAAATATGGAAGCTAGCATTGATCCAGGAAGCAATGCAGTAGAAAAGGAGAAATAATTTCCTTTACTAATGGTTTTAATTTCCTGAACAAAAAGTCTCACATAATCAAGGTTAATTGTGTCTTAGTGTTGCATGTGCTACCTCCTCTTAAAGTATCTAAGAGTTTTCTGTGGATGCAGCAAATGCTGCACATTTTTCAAAGCTGATGGCATGTTTATGCATGCTAGGTTATGTGTAGAGGTAAAATTGCAGGAATTTATCCTCAAGCAAATACACACAATATGCCCCTGACAATGCTGTCATCTGCTTTTCCCTACAGAAGTACAGTGCCATCTTTGGTCAGCATTATCCAGGATCAAGGTCTACTTCCTGAACTGTATAACTCACATCATCACAATTGTAGCCATGGTCTTTTTTTACGGACATATAGATAATGGCACCACATAAACAATTCTATAAAAGCAAAGAATGTATTTTACATATAATTTAAATTCAGATATAGCACCATGCCATTATAGGGTTCACACATTTTTTCATCCAGTGATTCACATGTGGACTCAACACATTTTGAATAATCTTCCATCTTGCACATGTGAATAATATCAATGTCATGGAACCCAATCTCTTTAAAATAAAAAATGTGCAAGATCTGCTGGAACCAAAAGGGGGCACAAAGGAGCGATGATGGGTTGAGGAACATCAAATCCCTACTCGGGGACACCATCACAAAAAACACAGCCCAGTGTTTTTCCATTTTCCAAAAAGATGACTTTCCCATACTTTTAGCGGTCACGTATTGGTATAACACTGCGCTACAGGAATCCAAAGTAATCAGTTCACTTAATCAGTCATAAAGTATAGCACATGTTCTAGTGTATCCAGACAGCATCCCACAGCAGAATAAATAATTTAAAAACAATATGGGAATAAGAATAGGGAACACAGTGCAGAGTACAGCATGAAGTTGGAAAGAATAGGGAATGCACAGTGCAGAGTACAGAATGAGGTGGTGAAGAATAGGGAACGCACAGTGCAGAGTACAGAATGAGTTGGTGAAGAATAGGGAACGCACAGTGCAGAGTACAGAATGATGTGGTGAAGAATAGGGAACGCACAGTGCGGAGTACAGAATGAGGTGGTCAGGAACAGGAAGTACTGAGTGCTGAGTACAGAACGAAGTGGTGAAGAATCGGGATCTCACAGTGCAGAGTACAGAATGAGGTGGTGAAGAATAGGGAACGCACAGTGCAGAGTATAGAATGAGGTGATGAGGAACAGGAAACACCGAGTGCTGAGTACAAAATGAAGTGGTGAAGAATAGGGAACGCACAGTGCAGAGTACAGAATGAGGTGGTGAAGAATAGGGAACGCACAGTGCAGAGTACAGAATGAGGTGGTGAAGAATAGAGAGTGCACAGTGCAGAGTACAGAATGAGGTGTGGAGGAACAGGAAACACCCAGTGCTGAGTACAGAACAAGGTGGTAAAGAATAGGGAATGCATGGTGCAGATTACAGAATAAGGTGGTGAGGAAAAGGGGACTGCACAGAGCAGAGCGCAGAATGAAGCGTTGAGGAATAGGGAATGCACAGTGCAGAGTACAGAATGAGGTGTGGAGGAACAGGAAACACCCAGTGCTGAGTACAGAACAAGGTGGTAAAGAATAGGGAATGCATGGTGCAGATTACAGAATAAGGTGGCGAGGAAAAAGGGAATGCACAGTGCAGAGTACAGAATGAGGTGGAGTAAAATAGGAAATGCACAGCACAGAGTACAGAATGAAGCTGTGTAGAATAGGGAACAAACAGCGGAGAGTACAAAATGAGGTGGAGAGGAACAGGGAACACCCAGTGAAGAGTAGAGAATGAGGTAGTGTGGAATAGGAAATGCACAAAAAAGAGTACAGAATTAGGTGGTGTAGAATAGGGAATGCACAGCACAGCAGTCAGACTTGCAAACAGTTACAATCACAGAAGCAAAAATTAGCATACCAGATCACTGCTCACTTCTCCAGCCTCCACCTTCTACTGTGCACGAAGGTAAAAGAAGAATGCCACATACAGCATTTGGCAGATGTGACACTACACTTCCTGGACCTGGAAGGGAGTCCTCGGTATGCAGGTTCTTCTTTTCAAAAACTGCCTGCAGTGAGCATAAAGAAGAGATAGAGGCAGTCACTATCCGATTGTGCTGGTACTTACCTGCTCTCCCTTCCGCTCCACGATGTTTACTTGTCATCATTATACAAGCCTACACTGGGTAGAGTGATGTGGAGATTTTGCTATACGCTATGCGTAATCCATGTCTCTTGCGCTGCTAAGCGCCCTTTCAGCCTTTTGGTATAATGCATCTTAAACAACCCCTGTTTCCCGCATTTCCCCAAGTAAACAGACATATTCACCATCCTCATGTTCTTAGCTCCATTGCTCGACTGCCTGCCCTCAGGAGCGCAGGCACCGTTTATTCATCGGCAACAAAATTAAATGACAAACAGGAAGTCATGACCCCAACAGCCAATCGCTTCCTCCATGCAAAATGACATCACAGGAAATGACTACACAGGAAATGACTACACAGGAAATGACCACACTAAAGGAGATGGCATCCACCATCTTGGTCAGCATGAAGCCCACTCAATACTGCTCAGAGTAACTAGTATCTAGTAAGATCATTCTACTTGTTCTTACAGGCTTGAGAAGATCTGCGGGGACATTGCTACTGGTGTTGTCAATATACGGTACGAGTACATTAACAAGGCAGATATCAATGTCCTCTTATTAAAGCAGATATGTATCCAAAAGGGATAGCGTAGCCACAACAGAGATGTAATATGTTTCTCTTGTTATGCGGACTTTGCTTCTCTAATGTGCATAGACATTTGAAGGCAAGAAGCCCAGCGCATTGGGTTTGATACTTACATACCGGCAAATGCCCACACACACAGAGAACACATCTCCAAGCCCATGAGAACCTCACTAATCGATCCGTGACTGCTGCCCCTCTCTGCCAATCTCTTCACTGGCTTCCCCTACCCCACCGTGTAAATTTCAAAATGCTAACCATAACATGCAAGGCCATCCACAACATCGCCCCCAGCTACATCACCAACCTCATTTGCAGATATAGCCCAAATCGTCCCCTCAGCTTCTCCCAGGACCTCCTGCTCTCTAGCTCCCTTGTTACCTCCTCCCATGCTCGCCTTCAGGACTTCTCCAGAGACTCTCCCATCCTCTGGAACTCCCTGCCCCAGTATGTCCGATCAGCCCCTACCCTGTCCACCTTTAGGAGATCCCTGAAAACGTATTTATTCAGGGAAGCCTATCCCACACCCACATAACAACTGTCCCCGAGCCACCCCCATCAAATCATTCTCTGCAGCTATTATCTTTTGTACCACCACCCCCTCCCTTTAGAATGTAGGCTCTACGAGCAGGGCCCTCCTGTACCTTTTGTATTGAACTGTACTGTAATTGTGTTGTCTCCCCTATACATTGTAAAGCGATGCGTAAACTGTTGGCGCTATATAAATCGCATATAATAATAATAATAATAATAACAATAATGACAAGGTTTTCATACTGACAGTTTTACCGCTTGTCCCGATTCAACCCAAGTGCGCTCTGCTAGAGCACTTCTTGGTTAAATCAGACACAGGGATACAGATGACAATCCATAAAGCACACATAATAATATTTCCACAACAAGCCCTCCTCTTTGTCATATGCTCCCACATGTCCCTCAGTGAATCTTGATCTTCTTCTTAATCAGTCCTTAAGTCCATAAAAAGTTAAACACGGCTTGACTTGTAGACTTTGTTCTTCAGGAGGGATGACTTAGAGGAGGACATGAAGGCCGGTCGGTCTGGGATCCTCTGTGTCTTGTATGTGGGTTGGGCTTTGGGGCGACTCATCTCAGCGAGGAAGATGTGGTCATCTGCTAGGGCTCTGTTGACTCATCCAATCAGGCAACAGTAGCACCCCATCACGACATATAGAAGGAATAGAAACAAAAACAACATGAGTATATATACCCCTCTTCCTTCAACCATGATCTGCTGAAAAATAAAAAAATCCCCAAAAGATTCCCAGACCCTTAAAAGGATTCCAACCTTCACTAGCTATAGCTCTGGCTTTGCCTTGCAGGGATCTGAACCTTATCCATATGGGCTTGAACTTTGTCACTAGTATCCCCGATCCAGGTAGAACAATCTTTACCTATGAATTCACAAAAACCCCCCTTGGATGCCTACAGATAATCATGGACCATCTTTTAATAGAAGGGTCTTGATCTGCGGTTATTCCTGTGGGAACTTCCTTGTAGCTTCAACAGTTACATTAAACATCCCATCCACACTGGATGAGAAATTGTTCCATCATTTCATAAGCTTAAGCCCCCACCGTGTACAAGCAGAAAACCATGCCCAGACCTGATCGGGGTTGGTGAACAATTCCCTTCTAGCTGTCCCTGCCATTCTTACCTTCTCTCGCGCCATCAGATCCTCACGATCGGCTGCGACACGGGATGCTGGGACGAGTTTTACCAGCACGCATGAACCTCTTGCGATAGGGGCAGTTACCTTATAAGCTGTAGACCTACATAAGTACCAAACTAAAGTTGAAGCTCTATTGTACCGATACCAAAACTGGCAAGAATCAGCGCTATTGTTAAAACTATAACTAATTTTACCCTCTAGAAATGTATCGTTATATTCTATTGACAAGTGTCTGTTTGGAGTTTTTATACTAGTTTGTCAAAACTCCTCATACCAATATGAACATCCTATATATCATGTACTGCTGTCATCGCTGGGGTACTAAAGCTCGGTGGAGATTTAGAGTAGACCCAACAATTGGTCCTTTTCGCTTTCCTGGCTAGTTGGAGAATACACTTTAAAACAATAAGTTGGGATGCTTTTCATTGTTACGCTTGCCAAAATATACTAACTAAAACATATAAATAAACAAAGAGATACTCCTCATCCTTTGGTGTAGTTGAGCAGCTTCTTGCAGCAGCTGGCGTGGATCCAGTTGTCTCATCCATCAAGCTTCTTTACAATGAGCCAGTCACTTTCAGAAACTCCTTGGACCTGAAAAGATACTTATAATCAAAAGTTATTACTCTATCCTTGATCTTTAACATGCAAAGAATGGTAAACAATACAACATTCGTGTACATTAGTAATTTGTCACTGACATTCCTCAAAACCGACAACAACAAAACCCTCTGTAACCCTTACTTTCACATTCCAATTAAAATACAACAGCCGCGACACGTAAGAGAGCTGTTGCGGTAGGTTCAAACATAATCATGTTACTACGTACAAACAATGAGAAGACTAAAACATGAGACAAACATTTAGATACAAATGTGGGGGAGATATTTAATAGTTCCCAAAACAAAAATGAAAAAACAAAACAACCAGATGGAATGCTGCCTTCACTCTTTTAGCAACAGAAAAAAATGCAATGGGAAAAACGCATGGGCCAGCCACACAAGGTTCAAAAATAGGCATAAGAATTTTAATCACACAAGTGTGTACTACACATCCATCAACCCACTCATTACAGATTTCTGAAGCCACAGCCGATCTACTTCAAAGGTATTTTTATTCTGGGGTCTCGTACCTCCAGACATCAAAAGTACCTTCCAAAGGAATACTGTACCCTCTGACCATATATGCCAATCTTTAAGGGGTTTAATGGCCTTAGTCCCAAAACTAGACTTCATGTACTGTGCAACCGTCTGACTGTGGGAAGCCTCGCATTCCTTCCCTTGCATGGGCTGCTCATTGCCCATGGCGATTCGAATTGACTTATTGTCTTACCCCTGTGTCCAGGGAAACCATTGCACCCATTTAGGAGAACACCACTGGTGACTTCTTTTATGGTGGATTGACAGACTACAACCACTATCTGGTCCAGTTTCCCAACTAGAAACCAATACCGAGGCATTATTTAACTCTATGGCTTGTTGTCCCAACACTTTTGGCACAGAACTACAGAGTACCACTCTTTTACACTGCAATAGCCATAATAACAACCAACTATTAACTATGCCAAACGTACCCCTTTTTCCTCAGGACAACAAAGTATTTCAAGCGGTTTGATGTCCTGGACTGGGATCCGTTCTCCCCCCCATGATCCGATTGTGTAGGAGGTTCTGTTCGCTCCTTAAATGGCCCACCATCTGACGTGGAGATTTCACTATATGCTATGTGTAATCCATGTCTCTTGCACTACTAAGCGCCCTTTCAGCCTTTTGGTATAATGCAACTTAAACAACCTGTCTCCCGCATTTCCCCAAGTAAACAGACATAGTCACCATCCTCATGTTCTTAGCTCCATCGCTCGACTGCCTGCCCTCAGGAGCACAGGCACCTTTTATTCATCGGCAACAAAAGGAAATGACAAACAGGAAGTCATGGCCCCAACAGCCAATCGTTTCCTCCATGCAAAATTACATCACAGGAAATGACTACACAGGAAATGACTACACAGGAAATGACCACACTAAAGGAGATGGCATCCACCATCTTGGTCAGCATGAAGCCCACTCAATACTGCTCAGAGTAACTAGTATCTAGTATCTTACAAACCGGCAAACGCCCACACACACAGAGAACACGTCTCCAAGCCCATGAGAAGGTTTTCATACTGACGGTTTTACTGCTGGTCCAGATTCAACCCAAGTGCGCTCTGCTAGAGCGCTCCTTGGTTAATTCAGACACAGGGAGACAGATGACAATCTATAAAACACACATAGTCGAATTTCCACAACAAGAGGTACTGTACAGTACATCTACTTGGCGCTTCTTTGTGCATCCTCTTGCACTGTAGAAACCTCTGCGCTGAGCTGGACGACGCCTGGAGGGGATAATCTTCCTCAGCACTGCACTGTCAGATACATTAGTTAAAGTTGAATTCCAGGTTTACTGTCAATAGTTTGTTTGGGCCAGGCTAGCCCAAAATAACAATTTTCTACAATAACAGGTGCACCTGCTGGGCAGATGGTAAAAAATGTATGTAGCCTCAACTACATACAGTATACAGCCTTGTATTGTGGTATGAAGAGAAATTTTTATCTCACACCTGGAACAAAAGAGAGTTGGGCTGAACAACGCACATTCTGCAAATGAATACAAAGCTTCCAATGATTAACTGAGTCAGAGATTGTGACATCATCAGCTCGTTGTGTGCCAGACCTATCTGAAGTTCTGGAGCACAAGGCTTATACTTTCTGTATAAAGGATGCGCTGTCAGTGATCCTGTATAAATGAGAACAATTTGCCAGTTGCCACTGACAGATCAGCACTTGCTCCTGTGTAAGTAAACAATGTGCCACTGACAGTACCATGAGATCCGGTGTAGTGTGCTTTTGAAAAGTAGTGCTACTTTAGATGCTATTGTTTGCGATTTCAGCCCATTCAAATGAATAGGCTGAAAATCGTACCACAGTCGCATAGGAATTCAGGTGTGAACTGGATCTTAGCATATGGTAACGTGGTTAGGCTAGTGTAAAAATGAACAGCAAAACAAATCACTGGAGAAAGGGAATGAAGGCATCAATAAAAATGAATTAGCATTAACTAAAGGTTTAACGCTTAAGGTCCGCCCTATAGCAGTTTTACTGCTACAGGATAGCACTTGCGCTGGGACACGTATATTTACATGAGCCAACATTTCCGGGTAAGGGGTGCGCATGCGCACCGCCAGCAGCTCGCTCCCGCTCTGATTACACACAGCAGGAGCCTATCGTCTGGTACCGTGGACTCAATGTCTGCCGCCACCCGCCAATCAACCTGCAGAGAGACAGAACAGCGCTCTGCCTTTGTAAACAAGGCAGATCACCGTGCTGAAAGGAGGGAAGACATTGATCCTGTGTCTCTGCAAAGCAGGGTCTAGGATCCATGTATTCCCCTAGTAAAAGCATCTCTCAGTTTAGTAAAATATTGGTTAAGCACACAGTTAACTCTTTGATCGCCCCTGATGTTAACCCCTTCCCAGCCAGTGTCATTAGTACAATGACAGTGCATTTTTTTTAGCACTGGTCACTGTATTAGTGTCAATACAGTGTCAAAAGTGTCAGTTTGTGTCCGAATATCTGCCACAATATAAATTGCTGATCGCCGCCATTACTAGTAAAATAAATAAATAAATAAAAATATCCCATAATTTGTAGACGCTATAACTTTTGCGCAAACCAATCAATATACGCTTTGGAATTTTTTTTTAACCAAAAAATATGTAGCAGAATACATATTGGCCTAAATTTTTGAAGAAATTCGATTTTTTCAATTCTTTTTTTTGGATGCGTTTTATAGAAGAAAATAAAAAATATTGTTGTTTTTTTTCAAAATTGTCAGTCTTTTGTTTATAGCGCAAAAAAACCCCAAAAAAACACAGAGGTGATCAAGTACCACCAAAAGAAAACTCTATTTGTGGGAAAAAAGGACATACATTTTATTTGTGTAATGTATCGCACAACCGCAAAATTGTCAGTTAATGTAACGAAGTGTCGTATCCCAAAAAATGACCTGGTCATGAAGGGGGGGGGTTAAATCTGCCGCAGGTCAAGTGGCTAGAATTGTGTAATTAAAAAAGGTGCTGCTTGCAGGACATTTTCTAACGTCCCGCAAGCGCACCGCCCGGGTGTGAAAGGACCCATTGCAATCAATGGGAGGCAGTTTTCAGGCGCTTTACAGGCACTATTTCTAGCGCTAAAACAACTGAAAACTGCCTCAGTGTGAAAGGGGTCTAATGCCCCGTACACGCGATCGGAAATTCCGCCAGCAAAAGTCCGATTTGAGCTTTTGGTCGGAAATTCCGACCGTGTGTATGCTCTGTCTGACTTTTGCTGGTGGAATTTCTGCCAGTAAAAGATTGAGAGCATGTTCTCTATTTTTCCGACGGAAAAAGTTCCTATCGGGAATTCCAATCATCTGTAGCAATTACGACGCACAAAATTCCTACCCATGCTCGGAAACAATTCGACGCATGCTAGGAAGCATTGATCTTCATTTTCTCGGCTCATCGTAGTGTTGTACATCACCGCGTTCTTGACGGTCGAAAGTTCAGAGAACTTTTGTGTGACCTTGTGTATGCAAGCCAAGCTTGAGCGGAATTCCGTCGGAAAAACAATCCAAGATTTTTCAGACGGAAATTCCGCTCGTGTGGATGGGGCATAAGTGTGATCTGCAGAGCTGTCAGTATGATGGTTGAGTCCTCCACAGTACAGGAGAAGGTTAGAAGAATGTAGCGGCAGGATAGGCTCCCACCTCAGTGTGAGTGCCTATGCATGGTCCCTTCAATGGCTGCTGTCACATTTAGGTGAAAATCTAATAAACTAGTGAAATAATTGTAGATTATAGAAGATCAAGAAAGACCAATCATTACCCAGTATATAGACGATGAGGACATTATCACATTTTTGGGTGTGCCTATTACATTGGAGTATGTCTTAGGAAGTATTCATCTACAGTGTGTTTTCCCCATTGCTGTCAAGAAAAAGGTACTGAATACTTAAAACGCACACTAATCGCTTGAAGTATCGTTTTTTTCCCTAGGACTGTATTGTCTATAAATCCACCAGGTGCAGAGTTTTAGGAATTCTATGTAAATGTTTTACTTTTTAAAAATATTTTATATGCTTGCTATATTTAAGGACAGATATGTGGCCATGTTTTAGGAAGTATGCATGTGTGGTTGTGTTGAATATTGTTTTTTAATTTTGCTGTTGTAAAGAGTATCTTGAGAAATCTTGTTGTATGTATAAAATGAAAATAAAGTAATATTTTATCTTGACTTAAAAGATTATGGATCCAGGATAAGCTAATATCTCTCTGTCTGTTTATGGGCACCCATATAGATGAAAAAGATGTTTTGTACAGCTTAGAAGATGTTTTCCATTGATCAACCAGAGCTAGCCATTTGTATAATTTGTTAAATGAATGCCTCAGCAATATTATTTGACCAATCTTACTAGTTGATTTTTATTGCTAACAGCATACTGTCCCAGCCAATTGTCAAAACTCAATTTTAATTGGATTCTCTCATAACTTAATACTGTGCTAAACACATTATTTCACGTTGCATGCTTAGTGATAATCCATTAGAGTGTATACAGAAAACCTACGTTGAGGCTGTAAATGGTTTCCATATAACCCAAGGTTCCTTTGTCTTCTTAGCGATCTATAAAATCATTTTAATAAGTGCAATATTGTGGGTTATTTGGATATTTCATATCATAGATAGTCACAAACAAAATCAAATAATTGCTGTTGTGTTTAAGGTAATATTTACAGATGTAATAAAATGTTTTTTTGAAATATGAAATAGATTTTGGACATATGCAATTATAAAACTGGCCATATGCAATATATGAAGCTGCTTTAGTTTACAGAGGTTCTCCTGGGCGAATTGCCTTAGGCGTATGTCGGCCGCTTTAAGAGCGATAGGGGGCCGGTGCGCTCACGCACCTGTGGCGCGACGCCGGAGCCAATGCGCGTGGCCGGCGGCCGCAATGTCCACGGCCACCTGCGATCGCTCCACAGAGAGCTAGAATGGGGATCTGCCGATATAAACAGACAGGTCCCCGTTCTGACAGGGGAAGAGAGACAGATCTGCTGTTCCTAGTGGTTAGGAACAGCGATCTCTCTCCTCCTCCAGTCTGTCCCAACCCCCCACAGTTAGAAACACCACCCAGGGAACACATTTAACCCCCTGAACGCCCGCTAGTGTTAACCCCTTCCCTGCCAGTGACATTTACACAGTAATCACTGCATTTTCATAGCACTGATCTCTGTATAAATGTCAATGGTCCCAAAAATGTGTCAAAGGTGTCCGATCTATCCGCTGAAATGTCACAGTCCCGCTAAAAATTGCAGATCACTGCCATTACTAGTAAAAAAATAAAAAGAATAAAAATGCCATAAATCTATCCCCTATTTTGTAGACGCTGTAACTTTTTCGCAAACCAATCAATATATGCTTGTTGCTATTTTTTTACCAAAAAATATGTAGAAGAATATATATTGGCCTAAACTGATGAAGAAATTATTTTTTTTTTATTTTTTGTGGGATATTTATTATAGCAAAAAGTCAAAAATATTGTTTTTTTTTTTCAAAATTGTCACTCCTTTTTTTTTTTTTATAACGCAAAAAATAGAAACCGCAGAGGTGATCAAATACCACCAAAAGAAAGCTCTATCTGTGGGGAAAAAAGGACATCAATTTTGTTTGGGTACAACTTTGCACAACCATGCAATTGTCAGTTAAAGAGACCCAGTGCCGTATCGCAAAAAATGGCCTGGTCATTAAGGGGGCAAATCCTTCCGGTCCTTAAGTGGTTAAACCCTTTTTTTTTTTTTTTTTTTTTTTTTTACCACTACCATTTCTTTATACTTGCTTTTGAAATTTACAAATGCAACAATTTAGAAATTGGATGAAAAGTTTAGCACTGGAAAACACTTTTTGAAAGATAAATATTGCATTTTATATACAACTGTATTCATCAGACTAAAATGAGGGACAATTGAAGAGGAAAGAGGGACAGAGGGTTTTTGTTCCGAATCAGGGGCAGTCCCTTGAAATCAGGGATAGTTGGAAGCTATGCATTCTTCCTATTAGAGTATTAATGTATTTAATGATATGGGCAATGCAGAAGCAGGAATACAAACACCCAGTGTTCGGGCGGAAGGCACTTACATCTCCAGTGTTAAAGGTAAACATAATTATTTAAACAAAATCTATTATAAAAAAAAAATATGAGAAAACAGAACATAAAACAAGGAAAGGGACGGACAATGCAGAAAAAAGTAAAGTGTAACCCAGCCCATTAAATCATTAAAACCCAGTCTAAAGAATATTTTTCCTTCACTGGCCTGATAAGAACCTAGTATAAACAACACATACTACTGCCTGGGAGCTATACAGTAAGTGTCAAAGAGCCACATGCAGTATGTTGGGCATAGATAGATAGATAGATAGATAGATAGATAGATAGATAGATAGATAGATAGATAGATAGATAGATAGATAGATAGATAGATAGATAGATAGATAGATATTTTACTGCTGCAGATTCCAATGAGAGATTTGCCTATACATGGACAGACATTTTGTTGTTCATAATAAAATATTCAATTACTGCAGGCTCAGGGGAACTTGGCAAAGTTATTGGTCCAGCTTAAAAACAAATGGTTCTTTTCAGAAATAATGTTTTTTCAAAATCTGTCAATATACAGGTTTTAGAACTGGTAAGCATGCTGCAAAAAATGATACTACCAATGTAACCAATTTTCACATGACAAGGACAAGGACTTTAAAGTCCTTAATTCGTGCCTGGCTTTTACAAGCTATAGTCAAATCTGTCTCTGTATAGTGTGGTGGTGTGGTACCCCACCAGTGTTTGGACGCAGGATTCTCAACCAGGCAGGTTGAGGGGCTCCAGTTTATTTGCTTATTTGGGAGGAAGCTGGCTTTTCAGTTTCCTCATTGTTTACTAAAGTCCACTTTGGGACCTGGAGCCCGGGGATTTCGTAGCGATCCGGGTGGGATGAAATCCCTAGTCCTGAGTCCGGGTTTTTAATTTCCACCAGCATACTGACTTGTCAGGTGTGTGCTGGGCTATTTGTAGACACCTGACCATGGTTCTGGGCTCCACCCTCCCGAGGAGTCCAGGCAAGCAAGGGAGAAGTGTGCATGTCTGCACAGTTCTGTTTGTCAGAGCAGACAGAGGGTCCAAGCCTGTGGGCTGGAACAGCAAGGAAGCTGGAAAAGAGTGCTGAGGTACAGGAACTCTGTTATAAAGTCAAGAGGGCTGAAGCAAAGCCTGAGCAGCAGAGCTGACCAGAGAGCCAGATGGCTTGGTATTTTTAGTTTATTACTGCTGTGAAATTGAAACCCCTGCGTGGGAATTCTGGATTGACATTTTCTTTCTTTAATAAAATTGGGCCTACAAGCCCATAAAACGGCATTTCTGGTGTGGATCCACTCAATGGTAGGCTCTACACTAAGCTAAAGAACCCCCAATATTACAATAGTAGATTCACAAAGACCAGTTCCAGTAATAAGGGGAATATATGGACATATCTAAGTTTTGCTTAGAATGTAAGACTATGGGGGTGATTTACTAAGATGAATGCGCTGCGCCAGTTCATACATTAATTGGTGCGGTGGAAAAATCATTAACTGATTGTGCGAACCGGCGTACGCAGACACGCAACACGATAATATATCTAAAATCCAACTGGCGCTATGGAAACTACAATTTTCTCGTTGATAACAGCGCACGACCAATGCAATTAGTTAATTTCATCGAATTGGGTGCGTCTTGCTAGGCAATTAGTAGCTGTTCTTAGTTAATTGACCCCTTTTGATGCCAATCTCATTCTTAGTATTTCTAATATATCTTTGCATGTTTGTTTTTATTCTTTTTTTTACCCAAATCTTTCAATACATTACAAAGAACAGAGAAGTGTTTATAAACACAATAAATTCATGTTTTCATATCTTTAAAGGTGACAATACACTGTGCAATCAGTTAGATCTTACTTAAATTCGATTTAGGGCCAGAGCCTGTTTAAATTACTACAATTAGAAGTAATTCTTCAAGTGTGTCTTCCTATTACCTACAGTATCTCAAAAAAGTGAGTACACCCCCTCACATTTTTGTAAATATTTTATTATACCTTTTCATGTGACAACACTGAAGAAATGACACTTTGCTACAATGTAAAGTAATGATTGTACAGCTTGTATAACAGTGTAAATTTGCTGTCTCCTCAAAATAACTCAACACACAGCCATTAAAGTCTAAGCCCCTGGCAACAAAAGTGAGTACACCCTTAAGTGAAAATGTCCAAATTGGGCCCAATTAGCCATTTTCCCTCCCTGGTGTCATGTGACTCGTTAATGTTACCACATCTCAGGTGTGAATGGGGAGCAGGTGTGTTAAATTTGGTGTTATAATTCTCACTCTCTCATACTAGTCACTGGAAGCTCAAAATGACACCTCATGGCAAAGAACTCTCTGAGAATCTGAAAAAAAGAATTGTTGCTGTACATAAAGATGGCCTAGGCTATAGGAAGATTGCCAAGACCCTGAAACTGAGCTGCAGCATGGTGGCCAAGACCATACAGCAGTTTAACAGGACAGGTTCCACTAAGTTGAGTGCACGTGCTCAGCGTCACATCCAGAGGTTGTCATTGGGAAATAGATGGACGAGTGCTGCCAGCATTGCTGCAGAGGTTGAGGCCTGTCAGTGCTCAGACCATATGCTGCACACTGCATCAAACTGGTCTGCATGGCTGTCGTCCCAGAAGGAAGCCTCTTCTAAAGATGATGTACAAGAAAGCCCACAGTTTGCTGAAGATAAGCAGACTAAGGACTTGGATTACTGGAACCATGTTCTGTGGTCTGATGAGACCAAGATAAACTTATTTGGTTCAGATGGTGTCAAGCGTGTGTGGTGGCAACCAGGTGAGGCGTACAAAGACAAGTGTGTCTTGCCTACAGTCAAGCATGGTAGTGGGAGTGTCCTGGTCTGGGGCTGGATGAGTGCTGCCAGTACTGGGGAGCTACAGTTCATTGAGGGAACCATGAATGCCAACATGTACTGTGACATACTAAAGCAGAGCATGATCCCCTCCCTTCAGAGATTGGGCCACAGGGCAGTATTTCAACATGATAACGACCCCAAACACGCCTCCAAGATGACCACTGTCTTGCTAAAGAAGCTGAGGGTAAAGGTGATGGACTGGTCAAGCATGTCTTTAGACCTAAATTCTATTGAGCATCTGTGGGGCATCTTCAAACGGAAGGTGGAGGAGCGCAAGGTCTCTAACATCCACCAGCTCTCTGATGACGTCATGGAGGAGTGGAAAAGGACTCCAGTGGCAACCTGTAACTCTCTGGTAAACTCCATGTCCAAGAGGGTTAAGGCAGTGCTGGAAAATAATGGTGGATACACAAAATATTGAAACTTTGGGCCAAATTTGGACATTTTTACTTAGGGGTGTATTCGCGTTTGTTGCCAGCGGTTTAGTCATTAATGGGTGTGTGTTGAGTTATTTTGAGGGGACAGCAAATTTACACTGTTATACAAGCTGTACACTCACTACTTTACATTGTAGCAAAGTGTCATTTCTTCAGTTTTGTCACATGAAAAGATATAATAAAATATTTACAACAATGTGAGGGTGTACTCACTTTTGTGAGATACTGTATTTAGCCTAAATGTCAAGTTGTACAGAGATTGTACAATCAGATTGTGTAGTGTATAACCATCTTAAATGCAAAATTTGGAATGTAGATGTGCCATGACCCACTTGTATGCTCCAAACAATATTTTTGGTCCGTTATACAAGGCACATGAGAACCCACCTTTTTCCAGATACATGGATAGCCTTCAAGACATGCTAGACCATGATTTTTCAAGCCTGTGCTTTTTTTCCATACATCACAGATTAGGGACAATGCTGAAGCCATTTTTATGCCTCCAGAATTTGTAAGTGTGGCATCTACTCAACTTCCCTCTGCTGGTAAACACAAGCAGCTACATATACAAACATAAAATGGAGCATAAATAGAAGAAATCACATCACTAATTAGCATTTTTAGTGTTAAAGTATCTGGGACAATTGTGTCCTGTCACTAGCTATTAAATAAGATAGCTGCTTCAATAGACACGCCAGATGTCCGCAGCAGAATATGCCAAATAGTCTAATTTATTCTAAATAGGGGCTCACATGTAGTATTGCCACACCCTTTAGGGCATGGCTGCTGTAGAGATTCTGATGTAGCAGAAAAGAGTCCCACATGTGGAGTGTCACTGAGGAACCCAGAAGTCACACCATATGGGGAGTTGCTATAGGCTTACCCCTCCTGCTCTGGAGAAATGTCTGCCTTAGCCCAGATCTCTGAAATGGACCTGGGCAGTTAAGCTGGTCCTACATATTTTTTGTTGTTGAAGCCAATTTTCAGGCATTTGGAAAAGCATATGAATTTCATGAAACACTTTTAAATTGTCTGCAATCAGGCAGACCCTTGTGCTATGTGTTAAAAAGTAAATGTCTAGGAAATGAAATTGCCACCTTGGATAATGTACGGCCAACCCAGTCACTAGTCCAGTAGTGCATACCACATTGGTTTATTGGCCTGTCACTAGCTGGAATAATCCCTGCTAGAAATTGTTGATGTTAGGGCCCAACTACCAGGCACACCCTCCTTTCACATACTTTATGACATAATACATGCATGGTTAGATTCAATCTAATGATTCTGGCTTTTAATTTTTACATGTCTTTATTGTCAAAATAAATAATGGTGTAGGTTTCTAGTTGACTGTCCTCATCCGAACTAGTTTTCATTTAACCACTTAGGGCTCTTTCACACAGAGGATCCATATGTCCGTTTTTCATCCTTCCGTTTTCGGATGAAAAACGGACACACATGTATCCCTATGGAGCGTTGGATGTCAGCGGTGACATGTCCGCTGACATCCGACCCACTCCGATCCGAAAAGTGTAACGGAGGAAAACCCTACTTTTCCATCCGTTATCGGATCGGGTGACGACGGACTCTACGGTCTGTCATCATCCGATCCCCCATAGGGGAGAGCGGCGCTCTGACAGGTCCGTTGCTGCACAGTGTGCAGCGACGGACCTGTCATTTTCGGGGATCGGCCCCGTGTGAAAGAGCCCATAAGGACCGAGCCTCTTTCTGAGATTTGTTGTTTACAAGTTAAAAACTGGGTTTTTTTTGCTAGAAAATTACTTAGGACCCCCAAACATTATACATTTTTTTCTAACACCCTAAAATGGCGGGCGTTGCAATACTTTCTGTCACATCGTATTTGCGCAGCGGTCTTACAAGCGCACTTTTTTGAAAAAAATACACTTTTTTGAATTAAAAAATAAGAAAACAGTAAAGTTAGCCCAATTTTGTTGATATTGTGAAAGATAATGTTACGCCGAGTAAATTGATACCCAACATGTCCCTCTTCAAAATTGCGCCTGCTCGTGGAATGGCGACAAACTTTTATCCTTAAAAATTTCCATAGGCGATGTTTAAAAAATTCTACAGGTTGCATGTTTTAAGTTACAGAGGAGGTCTAGGGCTAAAATTATTGCTCTCGCTCTACTGATCGTGGCGATACCTCACATGTGTGGTTTGAACACCGTTTTCATATGCAGGCGCTAGTCATGTATGCATTCTCTTCTGCACGCGAGCTCGTCGGGACGGGGCGCATTTACATTTTTTTTTTCATATTTATTTTACCTTTTTTTTTTTACATTTTTACAGTTTTTTGAAAAAAAATAAATTGTGTCACTTTTATTCCTATTACAAGGAATGTAAACATCCCTTGTAATAGAAAAAAGCATGGCAGGAACTCTTAACTATCAGATCTGGGGTCAAAAAACCTCAGATCTCATATTTACATTAAAATGCAATAAACAAAAAAAAAAAAATTGTGTCATTTAAAAAAATGAAAAAAAAAATTGGCCCTTTAAGAGCTATGGGCGGAAGTGACGTTTTGACGTCGCTTTCGCCCTGCAATGATATGGAGACGGGTGGGGGCATCTTCTTCTCATCTCCATACCCAGGCAGGGGACAGACGAGATCGCCTCCACCGCTGCCGATGGCTTCGGTAGACAACGGAGGGTGCAGGAGGGGGGCCCTCTCCCCCCCGACGATAAAAGTAATCTTGCGACGAATCCGCCGCAGAGATCACTTGTATCTTAAACCAGACCTGAAAAGGAGGATACCGGGGTAATGGCAGCTAGCTGCTGCCATAACAACGATAACCTCCTTCAAAGTACCGACGTATAACGACGGTGGGTGGTCCAGAACTGGTTAAGGATTGTCTTTGGCCCACAACAGAGGTCAGCTTTAGGATCTTCTCAATGCTAGGACCCACACTGTCCTACATTTTGAGAAATCAGATTTTGCATTTAATGTGCTGTATTTCTCTTGTATCTATTTGAATATGTGTTTATTTAAGATGGAGAATGCTCACCCGAATGCCCAGCTCTTTGCCAACACACGGCACCTCCACCGTTGGAAAAAAAAAGGTCTCTGATGTCCATGGTTATTTTATTCTTTTAAACACAGAAGCAATTACACAACATAGAGGAGAGGGATGGGGAAAAAGCTATGCTGCTTCCAAACCACCTCTGACATGCCTGGGTGTTTATGCAGGTCCAAGATGCCAGTTCTTGCCTTGTGCCAGAACGTATCTACTTTTCACAAATGAAGGTGAGTGGAGGATGTGAAGATGGATTCCTCCCAACAGGATCCGTAAGCAGTACCACTCCTGTACAATGACATTGAGATATGAGTCACATTTTAGAATAGGCTTTCACTTAGTACAGGCTAGTTAGAATTTGGGAAATCACTTTATCATAGTTCAGGCGTGAAACTAAGATGATTACCACAGTATCTTTACTTCATGTGGGGCATACAGGACAATTTAGGCCCATGTCTGTCATTAGGCACCTATAGACTCGGGAGAGCCATGTGTGTGCATGCTGGTGTGTGTAGTGTGCTACATCCATGACTGTTGTGCATATAAGATGTGCCTAATTTATGGAATTACAAACAGCTTTGCCTCCTTTGACAGGGAGCTGTGATTGGGCTCCAGGTATTACATGGGTACTGGTTAAGGCACACACTTGTGACTCCAGACAGTTCTTCTGAATGGGTTTTCCAGGGTCCAACTTTTAAGCAAAAAGCTCATATGCTTATTCGCCTGAAGAACAAAAAAACATTACAAACAACAAAAACATAGCAGAAGTAATTTCATAATATACAGGTTAGCTCTCTCTAACAGGGGCACACACACAAACACCTGACAGCTATTCTACTCCCTTTACACTCCATGTCAGAAAATAAACAATGCTTGCCATTTATCTTGGGGTTGTGCTGCCCAGTGGCATCATGCTGACGACAGACTCCATATAATGCCAAAAACAGATGTCAGATATTTCTTAGTGTCTGGGTCCATGTCATGGAATGATTTCAATGTGTTTTTTTATTTAAAATTCACAACTAGATAGGATTAGTTACATGTAAAGTATCTGCTGATCAGCTCAGCTCGAGTAGCCAATCCTGCCTCAGTACTCTCCCTTCTGGCGACAGCCGGCTGAAGGCCTCGTACTCCCTATCCTCAGAAGGCTCCCAGGATTAATTTCTTAACAAACAGATGTAGTGTAACACACAGCAGACAAGAATGATCTTGGCAGCCTTCTGAGGAGAGTACAGGATTTCTCCCCCAGGCTTGCCCAGGCACATAAATCGGCTCTTAAGAAGGCCAAATGTGGTCTCCACAATGCTTCTTGTTTTTTGATGTGCCTTATTGTATAGGTGCTCTGCCTGGCTCTGGGTTACCTGACTGGAGCCATCAACCATGCCAGCTGCACGTAACCGGAATTGCCTGCCTAAAAGAAAAAAAAAAGTTGTAAATAGCATTTTTGCAATGTACCTTCCCCACTACATCACCCACAAAAAGTGAACTTCAAGGGTTAGGTTCTTTTTCCATAAAGTTCAAAGCTTACACTATACATGCACCTAAGGGTGCTCTGTTAAAAAGGTTTGTCAAAGTCAGACAAGATTTGTTATGCTAGGTTGACCTTAAACATGTAAGCTGATTGGTTTCTATGCAGAAGTGAGACTTATTTTGCAATCTCCAGCTTTGGCAAATTAAGGGGTTAATTTACTAAAGTTGGGGAGTGCAAAATCAGGCTTACCAAACTGATTCCAGGTTTTAGTGCCAACACTTAATTGAACAAGCAGAGGTGAGAAGCTGAATGGCTACCATGCACAGCTGCAGCAGATTCTGAGTGCACCAGTTTGAGCTAATCTACCCGTAAGCCATTCATGTCAACCTAGCAGAACTAAATTATGCACAATACTCCTTGGGGTTGATTTACTAAAACTGGATAGTGGTAAATCTGGTGCCGCTCTGCATAGAAACCAATCCAGGTTTATTTTGACAAAGCTTAAGTAAACAAGCTGAAGTTAGAAGCTGATTGGCTGCCATGCACGACTGCAGCAGATTTTGCACTCTCCAGTTTTAGTAAATCAACCCCCTTGTTCTTTGGTGTGCCTTGTTGTACAGGTGCTCTGCCTGGCTTTGGGGTGGTACCTGTAATTGAAACTAAACCTGGAACAGACAGATAGGGTGTTTTCATAAAGCTAAGCCAGGGTTACTTCCAATTACATGTTGTTATATGATCTGTTCTCCAAACAACATTCACAGCTCATTTAATTTTTACAAAAATTTAGGCAAACAAATATGTCTTAACATTATACGTTACCAAGGAGCTATCCTGAGGGCATTTGGCTACTCTCAAACTTCTCATATAGCGAAGTCTGGCGGAGAATGAATGCATCATGACATGACCCTGGAAAACCCGTTTGTGCACTCATGATACGCTGTCTGGCGTAACACACAATTTGCACATTGAGAGAGTGGTACTGCTTATGGTTCCTATAGTTCAATGGCCCCCAGGATCTGTGGAAATTGTGCACGCTGGTAGAAAGCCACCTTCACATTGGTCCACTCATCTTCAGTTTGTGGCCAGTGTATAAATTGGGACATAAGGTCAAGAATGGCATTAATGACCTGCATAAACACCCTGGACACAGTGGGTTGGCTGATTCCCAATATAAGGGCAGAAGTGGTTTGGAAACTGCCACAGCCCAAAATATAGAGTGTGGTCAGCAACTTGACCATCTTAGGCACTGAATGGCTTTGTGATGTAGCTGGCTCCAGTTTATCCTCTAGAAGGCCATAGAGATAGAATAGTGCTCCTCTGGTCAATAGGAATCTGGTCCGGACATCAGAGTCCCGTATGTCTCACAAAAAGGCCCATGGCATAAAGAGCTGTGGTTGGCGAAGGCGGGATGGAAGAGCCACAGCATGGTCTCCTGCTTTCCTCTTCCTGCAGTAACTCATCCGCTTTAGCTCTGGAAACCAAACAAATCCCCAATCGAACAACATCAGCATAATTTAATGGATCCAGAGAGTCAACCATAAGATCCACAATTGCCTGTTCTTGCTCCTGCGCCATAATATCTGCAAACAGAAAGGATGAGCAAATAGCCATATGTCCATGTGCACATTTATGCGTGAAACGACCATGCCCGTGTGCCACGCCCTACTATTGTATAAATAGAACAATGGCTGCTGGTCATTCTCTCCTTAGGATGCAGAGTGCGATGCAGAATTGAGTTCTGTACACCGGCACATCACCACCTTTCTTATAAAGGTAAGTCACATATTTAACTCTAACCTGCTACAAATAACTCTTTAATTAGGATGTGCTGCCAAAGAACATTTTCCCTAACGTGTTTGTGGTGCTCCAAATTTGTAATTGTTTCCTTACTCCCATTCTGTGTTTGTATTTAGCATAAATCAGAATTGGTGATCATCCCCCCCCCCCCAAGATAAAATGGTGTGTTTGAGCCTGGTAGGCAGTCACATTTTAGAATAATCTGCTTCTTTATACAAGCTTGGCCACTCAAACCTGGCTTCTCTTTGTTTGGCTGGCTGAGATGTTTCTTTGGCAGGCTGAGCTCCACCAGAGTTAGCAACATGCAGATTTAGGCAATAAGGCAAAATGTAACTATACCTTTGCTGTTAAATATCTAACCCTCCCAAACATGCCTGTTCTGGCTAAGACAATATAAGTTAGGTTAGTTTGATTTATTTTATAACTTACCTTCTTTGTGTGAAATGTGCCTCATTGCAGACTCAAAAATAATATGCCAGTGTGAGCAGACCCATTGTAGTTTCTAAAAAAGCCTCTAACATTGAGCAGCATGCTTTCATTAAATTAATGGTGTTAGATTTTCACCTCCCTCAATTCTGTTTGTGTTTGCATCCCTTTGCCTGTGAATTTACATAGTTCTAAGGCCAGGACAGTGGTTAAAGTGGGGTTCCACCAAAAAAACAAAAATACCTGAAAAATTCTAAAAAAACAAACAAAAAGCATTTAGATATTTTTTTTTTTTACTTACCTCTAAATGCCTGTTGCTAGGTGGTCCCTCATAGTCTGCCTCTTCCTTTGCCTGGGCTGGTGACATCACTTCCCCCTCGGCACAGGCAGGGCTCGGCTCTGCTCCCTCCCTCCTGTCAATCATCTGGGACCCATTACAGGTCCCAGGTGATTGAGCGGCCAATCACGGCGCGCGGCGCCGCTCGCGCATGCGCAGTGGGTGCCAGGCTGTGAAGCCACAGCCCGGCGCCCACAGTTGAAATGCCGGCGCCGACGAGCGGAGGGGGGGGGACGAGCGGGGCTTCGATCCCCCTGCATCGCTGGACCCAGGGACAGGTAAGTGTCCAATTAAAAGTCAGCAGCTGCAGTATTTGTAGCTGCTGACTTTTAATTTTTTTTTTTTTAATGGACCCCCTGGGTGGAACTCCTCTTTAAGTGAGTGTGTACACCTAAAAGCACATGTTAGTTTCTTTGTAGCAATAATTAGTACACTGACTGCATGGAGTCTGCATATTAGCAGAGTGGCTTTGGGTTGTACAGAAACTCTCTTTGCCTCTACAAATCTCCAGACATGCTGGCTAAGAATTAAGGCTCAGGTCTAAATCTCCTCTAGTATATTTGAGTGTAAATGGGAGTTAGACAGACACGTTTTTTCTTTTCTTGAGGGCAGCCCGGGGACAATCCTTTATAGCTTTTTGGTCCATCTTGGAAGATTCTTTGCAACAGGGTGGTTTTAGGGGAACCAGCAGCACATGCATTGTAATGTGCTGCTGGGTAATTGTTTCATGCAGCAAAAGAGTTCCTGCATCATTGTTGCTTTGCAGGGGCTGGTTAAGTGCATGTTGATTATCAAACATGCAGTTTCATGTTTCTTGCAGCAGCTGAGGGGGAAGTCTCCATGGAGTTTAAGAACTTGCTTACACTATAGGGTAGCCAGCCTTATCACCTACTCTCTCTATTACACCTTCCTTAACCACTTCAGCCCCGGAAGGATTTACCCCCTTCCTGACCAGAGCACTTTTTACAATTTGGCACTGCGTCGCTTTAACTGCTAATTGCGCGGTCATGCAATGCTGTACCCAAATGAAATTTGCGTCCTTTTCTTCCCACAAATAGAGCTTTCTTTTGATGTTATTTGATCACCTTTGCGGTTTTTAATTTTTGCGCTATAAACGCAAAAAGACCGAAAATTTCGAAAAAAAATGACATTTTCTACTTTTTGTTATAAAAAAAATCAAATAAACTCAATTTTAGTCATACATTTAGGCCAAAATGTATTCGGCCACATGTCTTTGGTAAAAAAAATGTCAATAAGCGTATATTTATTGGTTTGCGCAAAAGTTATAGCGTCTACAAACTAGGGTACATTTTCTGTAATTTACACAGCTTTTAGTTTATAACTGCCTATGTCATTTCTTGAGGTGCTAAAATGGCAGGGCAGTACAACCCCCCCCCCCCAAATGACCCCATTTTGGAAAGTAGACACCCCAAGGAAATTGCTAAGAGGCATGTTGAGCCCATTGAATATTAATTTTTTTTGTCCCAAGTGATTGAATAATGACAAAAAAAGCCATGTTGAGTCCATGGAATATTTTATATTTTGACACAAGTTGCTGGAAAGTGACACATTTTTTTTTAAATTTTTTTTGCATAAAGTTGTCACTAAATGATATATTGCTCACACAGGCCATGGGCATATGTGGAATTGCACCCCAAAATACATTTAGCTGCTTCTCCTGAGTATGGGGATACCACATGTGTGGGACTTTTTGGAAGCCTAACCGCGTACGGGGCCCCGAAAACCAATCACCACCTTCAGGATTTCTAAAGGTGTAAATTTTTGATTTCACTCTTCACTGCCTATCACAGTTTCGGAGGCCATGGAATGCCCAGGTGGCACAAAACTCCCCCCAAATGACCCCATTTTGGAAAGTAGACACCCCAAGCTATTTGCTGAGAGGCATGGTGAGTATTTTGCAGCTCTCATTTGTTTTTGAAAATGAAGAAAGACAAGAAAAAATTTTTTTTTTTCTTTTCTCAATTTTCAAAACTTTGTGACAAAAAGTGAGGTCTGCAAAATACTCACTATACCTCTCAGCAAATAGCTTGGGGTGTCTACTTTCCAAAATAGGGTCATTTGGGGGGGGCTTGTGCCACCTGGGTATTCCATGGCCTCCGAAACTGTGATAGGCAGTAAAGAGTGAAATCAAAAATTTACGCCCTTAGAAAGCCTGAAGGCGGTGCTTGGTTTTCGGGGTCCCGTGCGCGGCTAGGCTCCCAAAAAGTCTCACACATGTGGTATCTCCGTACTCAGGAGAAGCAACAGAATGTATTTTGGGGTGTAATTTCACATATTCCCATGACATGTTTGAGCAATATATCATTTAGTGACAACTTTGTGCAAAAAAAAAAAAAATTGTCTTTTTCCCGCAACTTGTGGTGTCACAATATAAAATATTCCATGGACTCGACATGCCTCTCAGCAAATAGCTTGGGGTGTCTACTTTCCAAAATGGGGTCATTTGGGGAGGTTTTGAACTGTCCTGGCATTTTATGCACAACATTTAGAAGCTTATGTCACACATCACCCACTCTTCTAACCACTTGAAGACAAAGCCCTTTCTGACACTTTTTGTTTACATGAAAAAAATATTTTTTTTTTGCAAGAAAATTACTTTATATTTTTTTAAAGCAAATGCCCTACAGATTAAAATGGTGGGTGTTTCATTTTTTTTTCACACAGTATTTGCGCAGCGATTTTTCAAACACATTTTTTGGGGAAAGAACATACTTTTTAAAAAATTTTAATTTACTAAAACACACTATATTGCCCAAATGTTTGATGAGATAAAAAAGATGATCTTAGGCCGATTAAATGGATACCAAACATGACATACTTTAAAATTGCGCACAAACGTGCAGTGGCAACAAAATAAATACATTTTTAAAAGCCTTTAAAAGCCTTTACAGGTTACCACTTTAGATTTACAGAGGAGGTCTACTGCTAAAATTACTACCCTTGATCTGACCTTCGCGGTGATACTGCACATGCATGGTGCAATTGCTGTTTGCATTTGACGCCAGACCAATGCTTGCTTTCGCCTTAGCGCGAGAGCAGGGGGGGACAGGGGTGCTTTTTTTTTTTTATTTATTTTTTTTTTGCTTTTTTATCTTATTTTTAATCTGTTCCTTTCATTTTTTTAAAATCATTTTTATTGTTATCTCAGGGAATGTAAATATCCCCTATGATAGCAATAGGTAGTGACAGGTACTCTTTTTTGAAAAAATTGGGGTCTATTAGACCCTAGATCTCTCCTCTGCCATCAAAGCATCTGACCACACCAAGATCGGTGTGATAAAATGCTTTCCCAATTTCCCAATGGCGCTGTTTACATCCGGCGAAATCTAAGTCATGAAATGCTCGTAGCTTCCGGTTTCTTAGGCCATAGAGATGTTTGGAGCCACTCTGGTCTCTGATCAGCTCTATGGTCAGCTGGCTGAATCACCGGCTGCATTCTCAGGTTCCCTGTTGAGACAGGAGAATCAGAGAAAAACACGGAAGACGGTGGGGGGGGGGCATTCCCTCCCACTGCTTGTAAAAGCAGTCTAGATGCTAATTAGCCACTAGGATTGCTTTTACATGAAAGCCGCTGGCTGAAAAGAATTATACCAAGATGATACCTAAACCTGCAGGCATCATTCTGGTATAACCACTCAAAGTCGTAAATTGCGTGCCTGAAGACAAAAAAATGGTTAACAATATAACACAGTAAACGGTAATGTATAAAACATAAGACATAATAACAATAAAACATTGCAGAATAGAATACAGTAAAAAAGAGCAGAACAATAGAGAGAGAATAGAGAGAGAGAGAGAGAACAATGAAATGACAACTATTTTTTTTTATTTTATATGTTTTTGTGTTTTTTTTTTTTTTACACTTTTTTTTGTAACTGTAACTTTTATAACTGTAACCGGTTCCAGGTTCGGGTCTCTCAAAATGCGATGGCATCTTGGGAGACCCTGTGAAAGTGTGCCTAGTCTGTGCAATGCTGTACCCTACGCTAATACTCAACTAGTGTATGGTAGCGTTCAAAACATTCACCAATGCAAAGACCAGGATTGTCAGGACAGGAGGGACAATAATAGCGGGTGTCACGCCTATATCCGCACTTGCTGCAGATGCGACATCTTTTTGGGGGGGTTTGTTGGGTAGGGTTACTCGGGAGGACATAAAGAAAATGCCTCTCATGCAGCCGACTGCATTTGGTTGGGGATGTGAATGGGGGAAGTACGGGTGCTGCAGAAGTGGTGGGTTCC
This sequence comes from Aquarana catesbeiana, assembly GCF_042186555.1. Taxonomy (NCBI): domain Eukaryota; kingdom Metazoa; phylum Chordata; class Amphibia; order Anura; family Ranidae; genus Aquarana; species Aquarana catesbeiana. The sequence continues at coordinate 150,610,285 of NC_133326.1, read as the reverse complement.
CAATTAGGATTGGCGAATGCATCAGGAAGGGCACTATGGGCACGACGGGCCTGTGTTTGTCTTCTTCTTGGTGGCAGCAGGACACTACTTGTGCTTGCCACCTCACCAGCTTGAACTGCACTTATGGGACTCGCCACGTCACCAAGTGTTACTGCAGTGCTGGTTTGACTACGACCGGGGTGTACTAGGCCACTGGTGCTTGCCAGTTCACCAAAACGCTACCAAAAAAAGAAGATATTGATCCGTTCAGATACTATACCACTAAGGGAGGTGTACGGTGTGTGCGTGGGTGTTAGTGGTACTGGCGCTAACCTGACGCTGCTTGGGGCTGGTGCTTGCCAGTTCACCAAAACGCTACCAAAAAAACTGTTAGCGATCGCAGGGATCAGGCCTGACTCTGCGAACGCTGCAGTTATGTGTTTAGTGTTTTGTCAGTGACAGTGATCGATCGATACTGCACTTGGGTGGGCTGGGCTGGGCCGGGCGGAGGGGCAAAACGGAGGTGCTAGCAGGTATCTGGGCTGATCCCGCTAACACTGCGTTTTTGGGAACCCTAAACTGCTGGGGACGCTAGTATAGATCTGATCGGATAAGGTATTGATCCGTTCAGATACTATACCACTAAGGGAGGCGTATACTGCGTGCGTGGGTGTTAGCGGTACTGGCGCTAATCTGACGCTGCCTGGGGTGACGCATATCACAGCCGGGCGATCAGGGGGCTAAACCTTTATTCGGTAATAAACGGCGGGTGCCCTGACACTATAAAAAATAAACGAACTAACCAGCGTCACCCGTAACAGTTATACGGTGATCACTGGTGAAAGGGTTAACTAGGGGGCAATCAAGGGGTTAAAACCTTTATTAGGTAGTATATGGGGGTCCCTGACGCTATAAAACGCTGACGGCGAACCTAAATACTTACCTCCCTAATCAGCATCACCAGTGACACTAATACAGCGATCAGAAAAATGATCGCTTAGTGACACTGGCGATGGGGGGTGATCAAGGGGTTAAAACTTTATTGGGGGGGTTAGGGGGGTACCCTAGACCTAAAGGGGGCTAATACTAACTGCCCTACCACACTAACTGTCACAAACTGACACCAATGCAGTAATCAGAAAAAAAAACAACTGCTTGGTGTCAGTGTGACGGGGGGGGGGATGGGAGGAGTGATTGAGGGGTGATCGGGGGGGGGATTGGGGGTGTATTGTATGCCTGGCATGTTCTACTGTGTGTGTGTTGGTGCACTCACTCGGATGTCTTCTCTCCTCGGCGCCGGAACGGAAAATACAGAGCCGAGGAGAGATGACATAATTTCCTCTGCTGCTGTTTAGCATACAGCAGCAGAGGAAGAATATGATTGGCTGGGAGCGATCGCGAGGGGGGGCACGAATGGATGGTCTCCCCCTCACCTCTCATCGCTCCCAGACACAAGCCGACCGCCCCGGGCACCGGGGGGGGGCGTCCGATCAGATCCCCCGCCCGCGGGAGGCAGATCACGTACAGGTACGTGATTCTGCCTGCCTGTGCCATTCTGCCAACGTACATCGTCGTGAGGCAGTCGGCAAGTGGTTAATTATGCCCTGTGGCCATTATGCCTTGGTGTTCATTAGAATTTTGCCTTGAGCCATTTGCATATTTGCATAGCCTCTTCAAATATTGTAATCTCTGACATCCCTTTAGCTGTGTTCATTTAAGCATCCCCATGGGTCCCCTCTACTCTAAAAAATTCTGGAGAATGGCATCCCCTGGACCCCCCCACCCCACTATCCCACCATAATATGTGCTAGCTACTTCTGTCTGCCCCAGGCTGAATTCACATGTGTTGCATGTGGCCTGCAAATTGAATCACCATGTTGTCAAGTGAGCTTTGCACTTTTGGTCAGAAATATGTTCAAACAAGCACACCATTATACACAGTCATCCCCCAGATGTGGCATGTTGAGTCTATTGCAGGGAGGGGCTGAACACCCCTCTGTTTGGTTGGCAGCAAAACTACCAAATGAAAATGTTTGAACCTGAATAGCAAAACTCATTGAAGTCTATGTGAGCCAAACAGGAAAAATTAAAGGCTTTAAAGGCTTATATGCAAGTAATTGTCTATAAAAGTGGTATTGGGGGTTTGGGTGCTGCCCTGGGGGCCATGTCTGAATTCATACATTAAATAATATTGTATTTTCATGAGCAGTGTTTTTAATGATGCTTAAAATGCAACAATGAAGGCAAACTTCTTTAAAATATCATTCATGGTGGGTCCCCCTACTGTGCCTGTAAATTGGTGCATTTGGGGCAAATACACAACATGCTACAGCAAAAATGACATTTGTAAAGCAAACCAAAAGAGTCAAATCCCATTTAAAATGACATGTGGGTCCAATAGCTGGCAACCAGCAATTAAAACCACAGGAAAAAAAGGGCATGGTAACCGATACCCATTCACATAGGGGGGGCAGTATCTGGAGGCCCCCTTGATAAAGGGTGTTTAAAGATTCTGAGAAGCCCTCAACCCACAGACCTCCACAACAACAGCCCAGGGTAGTCGGAAAGAGGCCCTTGTTCCCATCAACATGGTGACCAGGTGCTTTGGGGTGGGGGTGGGGGGGCGCAGAGCTCCCCTGCCACAAAGCACCCACCCCCCATGTTGAGGTCATGTGGCCTGGTATAGTTCAGCCATTTTCACAAACTTTTTTTGAATTGCAGTTGTTTTTTTGGGGATTCAGCTGTCAGGGAGAAAACACATTGACAGCTGCTGACTCATCGGTTGTTAAGGATGTGGTGGCCAGCTTCTTGACCCTGTCCCTTAACAACCATTTTACACTGCACACTGATTGCTTAGCACAATCAGGGCACAGAATGCACTGTGCAGTGATTAGTGTATTGCAGGGTGTTTGTTGGGGCCAACACCTGGCGAACACCCTTTGGTTAAAATGCACAATCTGGTTTGGTTTTCCCCCTCCTAATTTCTCAATTCCCCTTTATTGGCGGCTCCCTTTCTTTGTAGGAATCCATTGTTGCCCTCCTTGTTGTTTTTTCATTGCAGAATCTCGTTTGTCTGGGGCGGCACACCAGATTGTGGCCTTAACCTTGCTTGGCAGCTCCATTTTATGCTCAAAGTCAGTATTTCCTTATTCCCTCTCCAAGCTGGCATGTTGTGTTAGGGACTCCTTTTCCTTATAACCATGTTTCCTTTTTTATTTTTCTCTTTTCAGATACCCTCATTTTGCCTCTTGGTTTAATACACCCCCACAAAACTTGCCTGCTGCTGTGTTGTTTTTCCTGCCTGCTGCTGATTACCACTATCCAGACCTCCTGCCTCCTTTTCTGGTTTTGCCATGGCCCCCACCAGAAGGCCCAAGGGTTCAAGGTTGTCTGGCCGTGGTGCAGTTAGGACTCCAACTGTAGGGGTGAATCTTCCTCCAGAGGATGGCAGGTGGCTGGTCCGCAGACACTTCCAGCCTCAAGGATGTCCCCAAGCCTGGAGTCACCAGGGGAGGGTTCGTCTAGGCAGGCTGCGAGGCCACAAGTTCTCTGAGGAGGAAAACCGGGTCCTGGTGTCAAAATATTTGGAGAACTACTCCCAAATACGGTGCCTGGGCACCACCCGCACAGGAGCTCCTCAAAGAGACCTCCTGTGGGATCAGATCGCTGTGGCAGTAAATGCAGTGGGAGGCCATGCTCGCCGTACAGCTGATAAAGTACAGAAGCATGTAAATGACCTGGTGGGGTGGACCAAGAGGTTGCTGGGCAGGTGGGCTCGTGATGGGTATGTGACCAGGCAGGGGTGTGGCTCCATCTCACCTGAGCCAACTGAAAAATGGTCAACGGGCACTGCTGGATATCATCAGTCTGGATAATGTTCTTGGTGTGGATTCTCTGCATGACACTGATGCTATCCAGCTTGGTAAGTAAAAATCACATGTATCATTTTACATGGGAGGGAGGTTGCTTGTTTGTGTTTAATACTTTATGCAAATTGTGTCTTGATGAGGAAACAGGAGGAAATTCTCAAAACTTTACGTACTTGAATTGTAGCCCCTTCATCAAGTCCTGGGTCATCTACCCCTGCCGGCCCTTCTGGCCAGCAGGAACATGCTGAAGAGGCCCACACACATGCTGATGGGGAATCTCGGGTCCCTCCTGGTAAGTAATCAAATAAGCTCTGCTTTGATTCTTTGCTAAAAATACAATAGTAAGAGGAAACTAAAATTAACTTTCAAAATATATCTTCACAGCAACACACCAGCAGGAGGAGGCAGCAGCGCCAAGCACCATCCCACTGCAGAGAAGCCAGGAGGAAGATCTAGGTAGGATGGTTTAAATCTGGCTACATTTGGGACAAACATCCTTATATGGGAAAAGGACAGGAACAGAAAACAGTGTAGGCATAATGAAAATAAGAAAAACAGTGGTTTGTGGTAGGCCAACAAATGCCCAAATACATCAACCACATAATGTTAACTGGCAACGCCCCATATGATTGTTGATTTTCCGGGAGGGAGGAGTTAGGTGGATGCTCCTGCTTAAGTTCCAGAATAGACTACATGGCTTATACAATAGGGTGCCCTGCTAGCAAGACCTCAATTGCAAAGCACACACTCACACATATATTGAGGGCTGGTTTACCAGTGGCACAATTTGCATTTTAAACCTCTGACAAGCTAGATCAAATTCAACTATTTGGCCACATGTTTAAAGTATCCAAACTGGGCAAAATGCTTGTTGGTAATGAAAGAATAGTTTAAGGATGATTACTTACTTTTTTTGGAAATGCAGACCCTCAGTTTCATATCATGCTTGCAGCTGGAGTTGGGGATGAACCTGCATCCAATGTGAGGGTATGTGTAAGGAATAAAATGTGTAGGGGTGGGGGGAACATTGAAAGGAGTCCTATGTCATTTGTATCATGCCATACATTTGTGTTATTTTTCAGGCTTTTGCAGACAATGCAGCTGCTCCATCTTTGCCTCCTTCCGCAGCTCCTACTGAGTTGCCTCTACATCTGGTAAGTTAAAATAATTGATCTTCTTTGCCACAAGTGTTTGCACACAACCTTCATCTTTTGTGCTTTCCCACAAATATACCTTGCCAATTGATCTATCAAGTTGCTTTGAAGTTCTTGTTCCTTTAAAAAATGAAGGGTTAACATAGCCCTGGAAACTAAGGGGTTGATTTACTGGAGAGTGTCAAATCTGGTGCAGCTCTGCATAGAGACCAATCAGCTTTTAACTTCAGCTTGTTCAATTAAACTTGGGCAATACAACATGGAAGCTGATTGGTTTCTATGCAGAGCTGCACCAGATTTTGCACTCCCCAGTTTTAGTAAATAACCCCCTGTATGTCTGAACTTGCATTGGATTTGCATAAAAAATGTGCAGGGACATTACTGTTCTCACCCATGCAATTATATTTCTGACCAAATACAGTTTGCAGTGTGATCTAATCTGGGGGTGTCATTAATTTTGTATTGACACCTGCAGCAGTTCACAGAAGGCAGTGTGAACTGCCTGTGGGAGAGATGCGATGTGGGAGCCGGCTGGTTCCCGCAATGCTACAAGATGTGAAACAGCTCCATAGAAAGCCGTTCACACTCTCATGTCATGCAAATTGTATGGGAAACCTGCATCCAATTTGCATAGGTGTGAACTTAGCCTTCAAACTGTCTAAGCTGCATTTTGTTTGTGTGTTTGTGTGTGATTGTGTCCCAAAATTGTGTCCCAAAATTGGATAGTGTGTCCATATTTCAGCCATCTTTCTAAGTTTACTTAAAACGTTATGTTGAAGTCTCCTGTGCAAAGTAACCCAGCCTTGACAACATGAACATGTTCTAGTACTTGTGTAAACAACACCCACTTCTACTACTGTTTGTGTGTTCAGCCATGCCAACACTGTTTTTCAAATTGTATATTTTTTCTTTTTGCTTTCCAGCCCACATTGGATGCAGCAGGATCAGCACCCCTGCCACCTGGCCAAAGCCGACTTATCAAAGTAGGTGAAAGGTTGGCTGCCCAGGCGGCTAGATTATGGGAGCAAGGGAGGCCTTCTACACAAATTAATTATGTAGAAAGGACATTGCAGCTCTTACAGCAAGACTTGGGCCAACAAGCTCTTGACCGCCAGCAGTTAAAAGAAGAATTGCAGCGTATGGGCCAGAATCAGGTTTCACTACATCAAATACTGACTACAGGCATCAACAACCAGACTGGAGTCCTCATGCGAAGTGGTAAAGACATTCGGGCCCTGAGTTTAGCGGTACAGCAACTGAATGCAACAATCGCCAGTTGCTATCACCACAGGGGCAGTAGCAGTGAAGAGCAAAGTGTTGTGTTGCAACAACAAGATGTGCATGTTGAAAGGCCAGGGACTGAAGGCCAGGGTGTGGCTGATCCTGATTTACCCCTGGTGGACCCTCCCTCCCAATTGGTTATTATCCCCACTTCCTCACATGCCCCCACAGACCCAAACACCCCAACACAATCTGTCCCTAGTGATTCAAACCAGCAATCACAAACTTCACGTCAAAACACAGCATCTCCCCGTTCCCAAATTGCAAATATGCCCCCACCTGACCAGCCTATTTCATCTCACATTGTCCTTACCTCAACTCCATATACCTCCTTGCCCTCTGCCACACACACACACCTCCTCTGGACACTCTCAACCTGACAACTCCCCTGTCTATTCAACTCTCACTACCCCTCTTCATCAAAGTCCTAATCGCCAAATACTTTCTTCATTTTAAGCCCCAAATTACAATCCCTCCATGATTTGTAATCTTTCAAATTTCCCTATCAACCTTGCCCCCCAAAGTTTACCTAAAGTTTACCTAACGCATCTAGTCTGCCCACTTTCATACATTTAAATGCATACTTGCCCCAAATATCCTCTTATACCTTCCCCACCCCTCAAGCACAACCCCTGTCCAGTATCCACTCTACAAGCAGCTGATAATGGGCCAGCAGCAGCATCAGATTTGCCAGCTGCAGCAGCACATGGGCCAACAACCACAGCAGCACACGGGCCAGCAGTTGCTGCACATGGGCCAGCTGCAGCAGCAGATGGCCGCACAACCACAGCAGCACATGGGCCAGCAGTTGCAGCACATGGGCCATCTGCAGCAGCAGATGGCCACACAACAACCACAGCAGCAGATGGGCACACAACAACCATAGCAGCAGATGGTCGCACAACAACCACAGCAGTAGATGGCTGCACAACAACCACAGCAGCAGATGACCGCACAACAACCACAGCAGCAGATGGCCGCACAAAAACCACAGCAGCTTGACCAGCAAACACAGCCCCTGCTACCTCAGCAGTAGAGCTCCTTTTTGATAGTGGTGTAATATATTTATTTTTGTTAAACTTCATTTTTTGGGGCCCAATTTCAAGTAAAAAAAAAAACTTGGCCTTGATTATGTGTTAAGGTATTGTACAATAAATTTTATGTTTGTCTAGGAGGCTTCCCTTTATTGTGTCTTAAAATTAAATGTAAATTAAGGCCTCATACACACTATTATGTTTTCGGCAGCTTTTTGTCTTAAGGTTTGACCTCATATTATACCGTCTTTGGAAATCTGAAGAGCTTAAATTTGTATGCAGTCAGGCAGGCCCTTGCACTACATGGTTTTGTTAAATCTGAAGACAAAAATCATCAGAAAATCTAATAGTGTGTATGGGGCCTATGTCTGCCATCGCTGGAGTGTTCAGGAGGGGAGGAGGAGATTGTGCCAGCTATGCACACATTGAACAGAACACCACAGTAGGCTAACTGACCCTTTGGCACTCATCTTAACAAATGCATTATGTTGGAAATAGGCAAATAACTGACATGAAACTTCGTAATTTTACTGTAAGGAAGCACCACAAAATGAAATGTGTTTAGTTTCATGCAAATAGCTATTACAGCAGACAGATTTTAATGGAAAAAGTTTGGTTGACATTCAGAAACTGGTATATAAGTAGCTGACTTGCCATATCCTATAATCATTACATATGTCGGTGTAAGTTTTTACCTACATCATGGACTTTAGTCTAACAGATTTGGGGTCAAGACAAATCTAAGGGCCAACATTAGTCAGTCCATGTATGAACAATTAGTGGCCATTTGTGCCTCCCTGCACTCCATCTTGGCAGCTTGCCCCACCTACCGTTACCATTCCACTGAAATGTGAAGGAACATACTAGTGATGGCTGGAGAGAGACTATGGACAATGATGACTAGCTACATCCACAGTCGTCACCCTGACTGGTTTGCAACAGTGCACATAAGTGTTTTTTGGCCTAGCTGCAAGTCATAAACAAGGCATCTTTTAACTCTGGTGGCTGCTGCCTTCTCTTACCCCAACCTGGCTGTTACAAAGGGAAACTACTTCCAGGTGGACCAAACGCTACATCCACTAAGAGCAAACTTGAGACTTTGACCACTGAGGAATCTTCCCAAATTTGCCACCACAAAAAATAGAGTTTGTGATTTTCGGCTAACTTGATCCATGACAAATTTACAAGAAGACAGAAGTAGTTTCCATATTTAACATTTTGAAAAAGAAGAATCCCTAAACTAAATATTGTATGAGCTGCAATCCATGGCAAACTTTGTGGCTTGAAAATCCACAACTTTAAAGGTAACAGCTGAAGTTGGAAGTGGTTGTTTTCCTATTGACAACTGCTACACATATTTAAGATTTTACCTAATCACCTGAGAGAATCCTTAGCACTGCAGCTGGAGTGGGCAAAATCTGCCCATTGTGCCTTAAGCTAGCAGAGTCTTAATCAGACTTTGGCAGATATGTATGTGTTCTGTAACTGCAGGGTTTCAGATTGTGTTCAAATGAAAAATAGGAAAGGACGTTTGACAAGGTAGTGCAGGGATGGATACTTTTTTAAAAAAATTTTTAGAAGACATTTTTAACAAACTTTCTAAAACTACAAATATAAAAAAAAAGGAAATAAATATCTACAAAATAAAAAAAAAAAAAAAGATAACACAACTCTGGTGGCTGATCATCACAGGGTGGCTAGCCCATCAGCTACTCCACGTATTCAAAACGATGATGCAGCCAGCACACCACCACCTTCCTGTCATGTTGAGTGGGGTCTGTGGAAAACAAAAAAAAGTATTCAATCCTGAGTCTCATTTGTGGCAAATAATACAAAACATGAATTGTGTCTCTGTGGGTATTTTTGAACAACCTAAGGATCCAGTGTTCTTGAGCGCTAATAACTTGACACCTGGCTTACACAAACTATTCACTTAACATGTTAATTTAATGGCCAAAGTAGTCTTCCTGGAAGTTGGGTGACTAAATTGCTGACCTTCACATGTCAAGGTGGGTTACAAGGATACCTCTTTGGTGTTCACAATTGAAGTGTTCGGAAATTTCATGGCCTCTAAATACATGTTCCACAGAAAGGCATTTAAAATCGAGTAAAGGAAAAATAGAATCAAGGGACTGCTATAAAAAAACAGGCTCTGTGAAAGCTGGACATCAAATAAGTAAGTGTGTGAATAAGTGAATGCTTCTTCACATTGTCAAATACTGGTCCTTCTTGCATATACCCCTTCAAATCTAAGGTTTCACAAAGATTACAACCCTAAAAATCCATACATGATCTGCAAATGTTTGGCACCAGGCCCGTGTCCTCTACTTTGTGCTCCAGAACACACCTGAAATCCCTTTCGCAAAAATTAGGGGAGGGGGGAGGGGGGATGGGGTTGGCAAAAAAATCTCCCTAAAAAAAATAAATCACAGGTTGAGAAAATTATAATGAGTGAGGAAATTAGAAGAAACAAACCCATACCTCTCTACACAGGCAGAGAAACATCAAACAGAGGGTGCCAGACATCTGCTGTGTGCTTGCTGAAAGGATGTCCATTTGCCAGGAAGGGTGAGATTTGGGCTTCACCTATTCATAGCAAGTCAGACTAAAAGAAGAGAGATTGTATAGGATCTAAGATTTTGTCTTTGGGAGATTATATAGGATCTAAGATTTTGTCTTTGGGAATGTGTTCAATACACACTAACTAGATTTCTCCAAGTTGGGTTCCCTAAAAAATGTCTTGTGTTGGGAAATTTGATGATGCTGCAAAAATAACTAATGTCTGTAAGCTGAACATTTGATTCTCCGATGTAGGAAGTTAAGCCAGGTGACATGACATCTGCAACACCCTAGGAATAGGCAGGCAAATCTAGTCAAGTATGGTGAATTGACTGTTTGCTTGAAATAAGGTAACCAAAGATACATTTAAAAAGGCATTCTTTCCCCAAAACTTGGCAACCACTCAGAATTGGAGATTTAATAAAACTGGAGAGTACAAAATCTGGTGCAGCTCTGCCTAGAAACCAATCAGCTTCCAGGTTTTTTGGTCAAAGCTTAATTGAACAAGCTAAAGTTAGAAGCTGACTGGCCACTATGCACAGCTGCACCAGATTCTTAATGCTCCAGTATTAGTAAATCTCCCCCAGAATCTGCTCTGTGGAACCGTACAGCAAGTAGTGGAGGAATACCATTTTGATGCACTTGATACTTGAGTGAAAATATTCTGCGCATAAGACACTGCCTATTTTAATAAATTGTATATTTTTTTTTCAACATGTTTTTTGGACATGAAAATAACTAAGCAATTCTAATGACTGTTGTTTTAAAGTCCCACTCAATTATGCATTTAGTGTAATGGGAACAAGGGATTGTGGCAATCACACTCACAGCTATATGTTTGCCAGACAAATACAAAATTATTCTTACGTTTGCCATCGGGGGGAGGGGGGTGAGCACCAGGGTAGATGGCTCTGCCTCTTGTAGGTGGCCCCTTGGATTGCCAGCTACAAAACACACACACACTCCTTTCAAAAATGATTCCCATCAGGAACTTAAAACCAGCCTGACCCAGATCTTACCATCAATGGGCCACTTGGCTCCTTGACCTTGCAAATGCATGGTCCTGCCACACTGTTCCCAATAATCTAAACATCAAGTGTAAGATGTGTTTTTGGTCCCACAGCATCAGCATTGTAAAAGAAGCCGGCGGTAGGGGAAGTATGTGGCTGAGTAGCAGAGCCCCATAAGTCGTTGCTTACTGTATATCGCCGGCTCCTGTCACAGGTGGAGTGATACCAAATGCACTCTGCCTGGGCCAACAACAGCTGGCAATACTGGAATGGAAGACTGTTTTTAAAGCCAAGTTTAAGACTATAATCACAGTGTATATATGGGTATATCTGTTCTGCAGTGGTTACTGGACTGCTTTCAAACTGATCCACAGGTGCACCTGCAGGTTACCTGCAATGAGCCACTGACTTTCACACACCTCCACCACACCAGCAGGATCTAATAAAAGCTTAGGGCAAACTGCAGCTAACACACAGGAAAGCCACAGGCGCAACGCACCCGTGGTGGGGGTAAACTGCAGTGCATCAGTGGGAAAGCAGCCTTAGGATCAGTCCAACCCAATGGGATCCTTCATTCGCTTCTATGGAGTGGCAGATGTAAAGGGACTTATGTCAGTTTACACCCACCTACCTCAAATTTGATCCACTAAAAATAAAACAGAAATCCCTCACCTTCCATCTGGGTGGAATGAATCGGAGGGCCCATACAGTAGAGTGGCCTGTGTCCATGTCATCCTTCCTTTTCGCTCATTGTGACCCGCGCCAGGTTAAGAAGTTGCTTAACCAATTAAGGACCAGCCTCATTGTGGATTTTAGGTGTTTACATGTTTAAAACAGTTTTTTTTTTGCTAGAAAATTACTTAGAACCCCCAAACATTATATATGATATTTCTTCTAACACCCTAGAGAATAAAATTGCGGTCATTACAATACTTTTTTTTGCACCGTATTTGCGCAGCGGTCTTAAAAGCGCACTTTTTTTGGAAAAAATTCACTTTTTTGAATAAAAAAATAAGACAACAGTAAAGTTAGCCCAATTTTTGTTTATATTGTGAAATATAATGTTACGCCAAGTAAATTGATACTCAACATGTTACGCTTGAAAATTGCGCCCGCTCGTGGAATGGTGTCAAACTACCCTCAAAAATCTCCATAGGCGACGTTTAAAAAATTCTACAGGTTGCATATTTTGCGGTACAGAGGAGGTCTAGGGCTAGAATTATTGCTCTCGCTCTACCGTTCGCGGCAATACCTCACATGTGTGGTTTGACCACCGTTTTCATATGCGGGCGCTACTCACGTATGCGTTCGCTTCTGTGCGCGAGCTCGTCGGGACGGGGGGGGTTTTAAAAAATTTTAAAAAATTTTTATTATTTATTTTACAATATTTTATTTATTTTTACACTGTTTAAAAAAAAAAATTGTGCCACTTTTATTCCTATTACAAGGAATGTAAACATCCCTTGTAATAGAAAAAAGCATGACAGGACCTCTTAAATATGAGATTTGGGTTCAAAAAACCTCAGATCTCATATTTACACTAAAATGCAATTAAAAAAAAAAAAAAGTCATTTAAAAAAATGACATTTGAAAAAATCTGCCTTTAAGAGGACGTTTTGACGTTGCTTCCGCCCAGCAGTGTCATGGAGACGAGTGGGCGCCGTCTTAGCCTCACTCAGCTCCAGACACAGGATGGAGACAGATGCGATCACCTCTGCCACTACCGGCGGCTCCGGTAAGCGGCGGAGGGCACCGGATCGCGGCGGGAGGGGGGGCCCCTCTCCCGCCACCGATAAAAGTGATCTCGTGGCGAATCCGCCGCAGGGACCACTTTTATCTGAAAGCCGTCTGCCGCACGAAAACGGGGATACCGGGGTTATGGCAGCTAGCTGCTACCATAACAACGATATCCCCGTTCAAAGTTTGGACATACATCGTCGTGCGGTGGTCGCTAAGTGGTTAAGTGTCCCTTGCTGTTCAAAAGGTTAGCCACCCCTGGTCTAAACTCAGCTAACAAACTCTGCTTGTTCTATGTAATCTGGGTGTTAACATTTCTAAGCTAAGACCCCTTTTACACTGTAGCCGCATTGTTGAAAAAGTTCTGCTCGTTTTCATGGTGCTTTCCCGCTGTCTAAGCGTCTCTTTGGCACCGATTTGCGCCCACTAGTGAGGCACTTTTAACACAGAAAATGTTGTTTAAAATGCCCATATTGCTTTGCTTTCAAAGTGCTTTTAAGGACCAAGATTCCAATAGGCAGGGGCGGGTTGTGAGCATAGTATATAGCACTTCCAACCCGCCCCATAGATGCTGCTTGCAGGACTTTTTTGCCCCTTTTGCAGAGGCTATTTCCAGAGCTAAAGCACCTGAAAAATGCCCCATTGTGAAAGGGGTCTAAGGCAGCTAGCTACATCAACACCCCCCCCCCCCAAAAAAAATAGATATAAAGGACTTACACGTTGCAACACCAATGTCCTGCGCTCTCTCTTGAACCTCCCCCTCATCCTCCGAACTTGAATCGAAACAAAAAGAAAAAAACAAACAAACAATTAAGCATGACAGAGCACATCTCAGAGCACAGCTAACCTTCCAGAAAAAAAAAAAAAAAACAATGCCACATTTGTCTGCTGTTAACTATATTATTGAACATATCAGACAAGATCATCCCCTTCTCTTGTCCACCACTTGACCCTCCTGGCTCCTTGTTCACACTTGTGAATTTCAGCACTGGTTCACACCCCGTTTCTCCCCTGCAGGCAGGTCAGACTGCCCTCTGCGACCTGCTGTGGGTCTCATTACAATATTAATGACACCCCCAGAATGGTTCGCCTATTGCAGTATGAACTGTGTATTCGTACATAAATCTTATTGCATGAGTGAGAACACCCATGCGATCTGCCTCCAGTGCATTTAAAAAATAGTCCCGGCATCTTTTTCTCTGCAAAGCCAATGCAAGTTCAGCCATACAACTGTATGGCTGAACTTGCATTGCTCAGACATTGCATGTGATTGGCACTTGCGGTGCATCAGATCTGTACACTTGTATTGCAGAGTGGATTTGCCTTTAATAAACTCCAAATTACCTAATAATTTAGGGGTGTACACAACAAAGTGCTAGAGTGCAATTTGCCTAATGGGGACACTAGTTAGATTGACCTGTGTGTCCCCAAGGAAAGACATTGGTAGGTTTTTACCCTCACTTCCTGTTTGGCTATGTGACAGGAAGTGAAGCCAATTTTGCAAAAAGGGACACAAAGCCCAACCTAAAAAAGACAAACAGGGGTTCTAACACTCACTTGGTTTCCCTCAAATGCCCATAATTAGAATAGGATTGTCTTGAGCTAGATTTTAGCTTAGTGCTCTAAATCAATGGTTCTCAACCCTTTCCTCAAGTACCCCCAACAGGCCGTGTTTGCAGGTTTGCCTTCATCTTGCACAGGTGCTTTAAATCAGTCAATGGCTTGGTATTTTGGACAGCTATTTAGCTAAGATAAATTCCCAAAACATGTCCTGTCGGGGGTATTTGAGGACTGAGGCTGAAAACCACTGCACTAAAATGGAAAATTGAATACTTACCTCTCTGTAATTTTCCTTTCCTGGTTCCTATCCATGGCAGCATATGCACAATCCATGAATATGCTACCATGAAGGCACCAGGAAAATAGCTTTTAGACAAATCACACCTTTTTTTGTTTTGCCATACCAATCAGCCTAGTTAAGCTGCAGCTGGGAAATCTGTTGCATGAAAATTGTTTGGGGGGGGGGGGGGTTGTAAAATGCATTACTTGGATTGAGCATGCATCTGCAAAACAAATTATTAACAAAACACAAACATAAAAATTTGCTACAAATGTTATTGGTCAACAAAACAGGACTTGGAAAAGAGCAAGGAAAGCAAAAAACACATGTATGTTAATTTGAGACACTAACAGAATATGGTTTAGAGGTCTGACTATTTTACAGAGGAAATTAACAAACGTTAAAAGGACTGCGCCCACAAACGGACAGTCTTTTAAGGATTTAAACATTTCGTAGTCACAACATCTTGAGGAAGATTTAGCAAAATAATGCAGCACAGACAATTAAATCAAAGTTAAACTAACAACCTACAAATATTGACAACATCAAAAATATTTCAGTGAAAAATATCCCCCCCCAACACACACACCCATCCCCGAGCATGCCCAGACCAACTCAAATGCATTTCACACACCAAAAGCCACAGCAAAAATTAAGCCACCCCCTGTCCAAAATTAAGCACATCATCCAGCATGCTACAAAATTACAGATGGGACAAACACCCCCCAGTCTTGGAGGGCAAACAAAGAGCCTAACATGGACAAAATTATACAACAAATACCACTGCAGTCTATGGAAACTGACTTGTTCATTTTGCAAGTCTCCACTTGGCTGGCTTATATTCTAGTTATTGGCCTTAAAATGGGTATGGGGTCCCAGGTCCCACCCTGAGGAACATATATCAATGTCACCAATTTGGACAACCCCAAAAATGAAACAAGGAGAAGTGCCTTTAAAAATGCAAAATTGCTTAAAAGCTAGTAATTTGGGTCTGTTAAGGCTTAAAATGAGAACTCCACGTGAAAAATACCACCTCAAATTCAAAAAATATTGCGCCCCTCCCACACACTAACAAACCCCTAGCCAAACACACAGCAAGCCAGTGGTTTTGATTGGTGAAGGCAGATCACAGCCTTTGGAGAATAGAGTGAGGTGTGGAGTTTCCCTTTAAAAGCAAAAGTTAGCCCATGGAAATCCAAGGGGTTAGAGAGGGTAGACAAGAGCATTGTGTGGAGTGTGGAGTTCCCCTTTAAAAGCAAAAGCTAGCCCAAGGAAATCATAAGCATTAGAGGGGGAAGGTTAAATGCCCTTTTAGGAGGTGCTAGAGGAGCGAGAGTCTTTTTACATAATTTTAACAAGGTGCATGTCACATGTTGGCAACGTAACATGCTAACATGACCTGTTTGCAAATATCCTTAAAAAAATACATAAAGATGAACCAGCGTAAAAAAAAAAAAGACAAGTTTAGAGATGCGCCTGTTCAACCCACGCAATTGCATGTACATTGCTTAACATTTACTAAGATTTTGGCCACGCAGTGAACAAACGCATTTGAACGAGCGCAAGAGCCGCTTGTGCATGCACAGTGCTTTCATTGATCACGCAGTTCTAAACGTACTTGCGGACACAGCAGGCTTTCTCTGAAAAAGTTACTTTCTCATTCTACTTTGGGCATTTTGTTACTTGGGCAGTTGTTACTAAACTTCCTCACATCACCCCATAATGTTAGCACCTCCATCTTCTGTTAATATTGAATTGAAGATGCCGTGCGCCATTTCCATAGTGGCGCACAGGTTGCATTTTCTCGTGCGCTAAGATCGTTAGAGTAAATGGGGGATACGTGCTCTGTTCCCGGTGCACCGTTTCATAAATATGAAAATGTGCTTTGCGCCTCGGGCGCACGGCTTTCGTAAATCAGCCCCTATGAGTTGGTCAACTAATTAAAAACAATACATTCCTTATGTACCTGTTGCTAAGCAAGGGGTTTAAGTAAGATTTAGTTAAAATTAGAGCTCACATTTGTGTTTTATCTGCAAACTTCTATATTGTATTCATACAATAACAATATGGACACCCATATAAAATCACTTTAAAGTGAACACTCCAATAAAACTCACAATATATGTTCATTAGAAAGATGTGCTTTCCCCTTAAAGCTCATCACCAGCAAACTTTTTATTTAAACTTTGTTGCAGTCAGTGTCCTCATTGGAAAGATTTCCCATCACTCCCTAATAGGAAGTGAGAAGAAATCTCTCCCCCATGGTGGAAAGAGGGTATGGGGGTCAGTGACTGCAGTTAAAACCTGTTCTATTCCTTTTTCAATATGTCCAAAACTAAAAATAAAGTATTGGCTGGAATTCCGCATTAAAAGAACATCCTTATTTTTAGCTAATCAACAAATGTTATCACCCTTTCTGTAAAACTTGCCTGTAGACCCTAACAGTAGCAGATACTAGAAAAAAAAGCATAATTCCTGGAGCAATTTAATTTTTTTAAACACATACTTACCAAACAATTTAAATGTGACCGCAATGGCCTAAATAATATATTTTAATATAAAATAATTTAGTATGAAGAGCAGGAGGCAAGAGGAGGACCTAGAGGGGATATAAAAGAGTTTTTGTGTCCCTATAACGAAGCCATACCCATCACAGTGGCTGGACATGCAGACATGAATGGATTGCTTTCAAGCATTTATCGTGCCTGTGGGGTTCCAAAACATAAGGGGTTGCATTACCCAACTGTTAGCCCTTAGAGAAGGTTGGGGATAATACTCCCATACACCTCCTGTGCTGGCATATTGGGGAAAATAATTGGATAGGATTTTTAATGTCTGATTACGTCTTCCTCTGCCAAGCCAGACATCTGTCATCTAGTGTCTTTTGGCACCTTATGCTTGTATCATGTCAGACCTTGATCAAAATGTGTTACTGGGGTTGATCATCAATATGGGGTATACAGTACTTTGTGAAAAAGACAAACTACCCTTCTTCTAGAGTGCAATGCTACATGTAGTTTGAAAAGTTTGGGAACTTTTACAGCAACTTTCAGGAGAGATTAACCCTAGTCCTCAATAGTTGAACAAATGAAACCTGCCGCAAAGAGATAAAGCAAAAAGTCATTGCAGGACACAGTTTTCTTCTGTGAATAATGAGTTCTATTTATCATAAGTGGAATCTCAAAAAGAAATTCCAGTTACTAGAACATAGATAAAGCCATTAATATTAGCAGAAAAAAACAATATGATACATACAGTACATTTGTTCCAAATAAAATCAATAAAGAAAATTTAACCACTAGAAACACAGTCTGTACCAGGGGTAGGCAACCCCCCCAGCACTGGTGCCACCAGCGGCACTTGAAACCTCTTTTGCTGGCACACGACTCCCTCCCCATCAGCAGAGCAGAGCAAGGAAGTGTCAGTGAGACACCAATGCATTCCAATTTCAGAATTCTCCACACCGCACCTGCACTGAGGGGGTGGAATTGCTCCCCCACACATTGTAAAAGATGGGAAACATTGGTTATCTAACTTTGCTGTAGCTGCAATCGTCAGCTTTTGTGATGGGGAAGAGATTGGGTGCAGTTCAGCTAGGGGGGGGGGTCCCTGTTTCCAGGTGGAGGAGGACTGTCATTGGCCTTTGCTAAAGCCAATCACAGTCCTGCTAGCCCCATCCACCATCTGGAGGAAGATGACTCGCTTGGTTGCCACTACCAATCTCAGAAAGAAGGGATTTCACTGTGATTGAGAAAAGCACAATCAAATGACAGTGCAGGGGCCCAACTTATGATCCTGCACACAGGCCCACTGCTTTCAGAAAATGCCCCTGACCTGAGCTCATCATTGCGCATCCATTCCAGATGCTTATTTGTGACATCACATACAAGCACGTGGTTTGGATGTGAGAGGTGGATCAGCAGGATGAGTGTGCCAGGACAGGTAGATGTGTCTCATCTCTGCTTCCTTTCACCACTCTGCATATCATAGATGAGAAGAGGGTACAGCGGCAGTGCAGATGAGCAGGAGGGTACAGCAGTGGGGAAAATGAGCAGGAGGGGTTCAGAGGTGGGACAGAAGAGCAGGAGGGTACAGCAGTGGGGCAGATGTACAGGAGGTTACAGTGATGGGACAGATGAGCAGGGGGGTACAGTGGTGGGGCAGATGTACAGGGGGTTAGAGTGGTGGGGCAGTTGAGAAAGGGGGTACAGTGGTGGGGCAGATGAGCAGGGGATTACAGTAGTGGGACAGAAGAGCAGGGTGGTACAGGGTGGTAGGGCAGATGAGCAGGGGGTTACAGTGGTGGGACAGATGAGCAGGAGGGTACAGAGATGGGGCAGATGTGCAGGGTAGTACAGTGGTGGGGCAGATGTGCAGGGGGTTACAGTGGTGGGTCAGATGTGCAGGGGGGTACAGTGGTGGGTCAGATGTGCAGGGGGGTACAGTGGTGGGACAGATGAGCAGGTGAATAGGGGCTTATCAGAGGTGTGAAGGTGCAGGAATTGGTGCTGATCAGAGGTGTGAAGGTGCAGGATTTCAAGTAGTTTAAAGCATTTACTTTATAAAAAATCCTTTTCGTGATTGAGAGTGTGAAGTTGACATTTTTTTGTTATAAAATTGTCACGCTCAATTTCTTTGAAAACATTTTTCGGCACACTGTGCTCAAAAGGTGGCCTACCCCTGGTCTGTTCTATGGATGTCTACATACTTGTATTCTCAAAAGCTCTGTACTGTACGCTATAGAAATATTGAATAGTTTTGTCTTCTTACATTATAACTAATGTACAACAGGTTACTATGAGTCAAAGCTTCACCAGACAAAGAAATGTTTCAAAATATACACATTAAAAATATTTTATAGAATGTCAATTGTGATACTTTTTTCTTGAGAAGATGTACTATATGAACCTTCAACACAGTACAAAAGCATTAAGTCAGTATGTGACTGAGGGGAATGAGGAATGCGGGGAATGAGGGAAATCCCAGGACAAACTGGCAAAGAAAAATACCTTTAGATAAAGCTGTGATATATGATTTATTTTTCTTTAAAGGATTAACCTCCCTGGCGGTTTTCTCAAGTGTGGCTCGGGGTTAAATTTCAGTACCATTAGCGGTAACCCCGAGCCTCGGGATTGCATCTCAGGATCCTGGTGCAGGTTATTTAACTTGTCCCCAGGATCCTGCGATGTCCCCCCGCTGTGTCCTGCCTCTGTGTGTCGGGCTCCGTTCCCTGCGAGCGTTGCGACGCATGGGGGCGGAGCCCGGCGGCAAATTCATAAAATTCATAAAATCCATAACGCGTACAGTACACTGTAATCTTAAAGATTACATTACTGTATGAAATCATTTCACATCCCTTTTGTCCCTAGTGCTTTGTCCAATGCCCTGCATGCAGTTTTATATTATATATACTGTTCTTTCTGCCTGGAAACTTGAGATTGTCCATAGCAACTAAAAAGTGTCCCTTTACGTCAAAAGTGGTTTTAGACCAGCTAGAAAACAGCGATAGTAAATTAGAACACTTGCAGAATTGAAAGATAGTGAATCGTGGGGAAATTCATTTTATTATTATATTATTATTTTTTATAATTATTTATAGTTATTTATTATATTATAATTTGCAAAACAAATGTACCGCTTTGAGATGCAGAAATCTGACATAATCATACCGCCAGTATGGTTAAATGATAACATTTTCATTGGATGATGTAAACCCACCTACATCCCCTACCACCCTTACTCACAAAACCACCTTAATCTGCCATGGCTCTGTGACCACCCTTAACTACAGCACCACCCGTAACTAGCCACTCTTACCTACAACGCCACCTACAGTTTGTCACCCTTACCCACAGCACCACCTGCTCAGCTTGCCACCCTTTTGTACAACACCACCCTCTTATGTAGTGCCTCTGGGGCCACCCTTACCTACAACACCATCTCCAGCTGGCAGCCCTCTTGCCACCCTTTCCCACAGGACCACTCTTTTCTGCTACTGTTCTGTGGCCACCATTACCTGACACCCCTCTGGCTGCCTTTACACACAAAGCCACCCTCTTCTGGTCCCATCTCTGGCCACCCTCAGGACCATACTCTTCTGCCATGGCTTAGTGGCCACATAGATGTTGGTTGGTACTATACCAGCAGCATAGTAGAAACCAACAGCGGGCTTTGCTTTAATGGACTCTGAGCTTCATAAGACCTTACCAGCCTTTTGAGCCACCAAAAGATTAAATGTAGAACAAATGATTCTGCGCTACCCAAACAACAAGCAGCTAACACAGCCAATAGGATATAAGCAGAAACCAAAAAACAAAAAATAGTGTAGTGCTAAAAACAACCATGTGTTGTATAATATGAAGAGCGATAGATTCCTCAAATGCACATTTCAAAAAAGAGGACATAAAAAGTATAGAAAAAGACGGAAAAGTCCTAATGGTCCTCAAGGAAGATTACATAGCTTTTTAGACAACATCGCATACAGTGGATATAAAAAGTCTACACACCCTTGTAAAAATGCCTGTAAAGAGATAAACCACCTCATATTTTTTTCTATTTTTAATGTGATCTATAATCTGTGCAATCCAATCAAAAACAACCTAAAATCTTTAAAGGGGAGCAAAAAATAAAAATAAAAAATTTACAATAATGTGGTTGCATAAATGTGCACACCCCTAAAAACGAATACAGCCCTGGCCAAAAGTTTTGAGAATTACACAAATATTAATTTTCACAAAGTCTGTTGCCTCAGTTTTTATGATGGCAATTTTCATATACTCCAGAATGTTATGAATGAGTGATCAGATGAATTGCAATTAATTGCAAAGTCCTTCTTTGCCATGAAAATGAACTTAATCCCACCAAAAAATATTTCCATTGCATTCCAGCCCAGCCACAAAAGGACCAGCTGACATCATTCTCTTGTTAACAACTTGAGGAAAAGGCTGGAAATCACTCTGTAATGCTGATTGTGTCAGAGAAACAGACTGGAAGATTTTAAAGGAGGGTGGTGCTTGAAATCATTGCTCTTCCTCTGTTAACCATGGTTATCTGCGCCACACAGTCATCATTGCATTCAACAAAAAGGGATTCACAGGCAAGGATATTGCTGCTACTAAGATTGCTACTAAAATTGCACCTAAACCAACCATTTATCGGATCATCAAGAACTTCAAGGAGAGAGGTTCAATTGTTGTGAAGATTTCAGAGTGCCCAAGAAAGTCCAGAAAGCTCCAGGACCATCTCCTACAATTGATTCAACTGCAGGATCGGGGCACCACCAGTGCAGAGCTTGCTGAGGAATGGCAGCAGGCAAGTGTGAGTGCATCTGTTCGCACAGTGAGGAGAAGACTTTTGGAGGATTGCCTGGTGTCAAGAAAGGCAGCAAAGAAGCCACTTCTCTCCAGGAAAAACATCAGGAACATACTGAGATTCTACAAAAGGTACAAGGACTGGACTGCTGAGGACTGGTTTAAAGTAATTTTGATGAATCTCCTTTCTGATTGTTTGGGGCATCCAGAAAAAAACCTTGTCCGGAGAAGAAAAGGTGAGTGCTACCATCAGTCCTGTGTCATGCCAACAGTAAAGCATCCTGAGACCATTTATGTGTGGGGTTGCTTCTCAGTCAAGGGAGTGGGCTCACTCACAATTTTGACTAAGAACATAGCCATGAATAAGAAATGTGTAGCCATGCCCTTGTAGGGGTTACTGAAAGTAGTGTTTCACCTGTCACCCTGTCCAGCCAGACATCCATCCCTCAGTCACATAGAACAGTCCATAAGCTTTGTTTTTGTTTTTTAATGAGGGATTGAACTTGGACGGGAAATAGGGGATTATGGGATGCCCAGGAATATTCAGTGCAATGTGCTTGGGACCTCCAGTATATACACTCCAGTCTTCTCCAGCACAACTCTTACTTAAGACTTCTTATCCTTCATTCCACCAGCACTTCACTTGCTGCATACCGTTACTCCTCTAGCACTTCACTTGCTGCAGACTGTTACTCCTCCAGCACTTCACTTGCTGCAGACTGTTACTCCACCTGCACTTCCCTTGCTGCAGACTGTTACTCCTCCAGACTAGCTAGCACAGCATAGTTAGGCCTGACACTAACTCAGCCAGGCCTCAGTGAACTGCCTTTTGTGGGCAGGGACCTCGGGCCCCTGTGGTGTAGAAATAGTTCAGGTGCTTACTGTCCTCTACTCAGCTACCACTCGCACATAGCTCTCTTCAGGCCCTGCCAGCCAGCCTGGCTGCAATGACCTCTTTCCACTGCCCTTCCCACAGTCCTCTTTTCTGGTTCTGTACTCATCTCAAACTGCAATCTCCCAGTTCTCTCAGGCGTGCATCAGGTGTGCCTCCCTAGTCCACCTGACTGTGCTCACTCACCAGCCCTCCTAGCTGTGACCAGTTGTCCTCCTTGGAGTCTCTTAGCAGTGTTCTCTCCCGCTGTCCTCCCCTTGCTCCCTCATGTGCCTCTCCATCCAGGATCTCTTTACTCCTCCCTGATGCACTCGAGGCCTGGCCAGGGGTCACCTACCCCAGACTCCCCGTGGGCCCTGACAGCCTCCACACTCTCTCACTCCAGCTTTTTCACCGACAACTCCTCCCCAGCTGGGCTGACCCCAAGTATTTTAGGAGGCCTGCCCCCTGCCAATCCAGGTTGGGGATTGGTCAAGGCACCAAAATACCCCAGGCAGCTCCACCTCTCCTCCCTTCCTCTCTTTCTAGTACCTTCTAGAAAGAAGAGGGAGGTGACAGTAATGCTACCTGTGAGTCACCCAGCCCTGCCTTGAGCCACTGCCAGCCCAGAATGAAAACAAACAGGCCTAGCCACCAGCTAGGCCTGCCTAAATTTTCCTACTTTCCAGAAAAATCCACACTCTAGCAACTATCTAACTAGAGGGTGCTACAAATGGTACAAAAACTTCCTCTGAGAACAACTTACCCCAACCATCCAAGAACAGTTTGCTGAAGAACAATGTCCTTTCCAGCATGATGGAGCAGCTTACCATAAGGCAAAAGTAAAACTCCCCAGACCTTAATCCCATTAAGAACTTGTGGTCAATCCTCAATAGGCAGGTGAACAAAAAAACCCCACAAACTCCAAGCATTGATTATGCAAGAATGGCTGCCATCAGTCAGGATGTGGCCCAGAAGTTGATTGACAGCATGCCAGGGCAAATTGCAGGGGTCTTGAAAAAGAAGCTTCAACACAAATATTGACTCTTTGAAAAAACTTAATGTAATTGTCAATAAAAGCCTTTGACACATATGAAATTCTTGTAATTATACTTTTATATATTATAGTAACATCTGACAAAAAAAATCTAAAATCACTGAAGCAGCAGACTTTGTGAAAATTAATATTTGTGTCCTTCTCAAAACATTTGGACAGGACTTTTCTTTGTTGAAGCACATTTTGATTTTATGATACCACTAAGTTTTTTGGGGTAGGAGTTTATCAGCCTGGCACATCTTGCCTTGGGAAGCAAAAGCACACCAAATCTGTCAGATTACACTGCCATAAACATATATGAAACATGCTACCACATGTTCATGCTTTTAAACGTGGTCTACCCTATGTGTTTAGCCTTTTGCCGACCGCCGCACGCCGATATACGTCGGCACAATGGCAGCAGTGGGCAAATGGGCGTACCTGTACGTCCCCTTTAATTTGTGGGGCTAGTGGGCGCGCTGCATACAGCATGACCAAGCCCGTGGGTCCCGTGGACTCGATGTCCGCTAGTGTCCCATGATCGTGTCATGGGGAGGCAGAACGGGGAGATGCCTATGTAAGCAGGGCATTTCCCTGTTATGCCTAGTGACATGACAGGGTTCTACTGCTCTGCTGCTCATGTCAGTGGTAGCCCATCCCCCCCACAGTTAGAATCACTCCCTAGGACACACTTAACCCCTTGATCGCCCCCTAGTGTTTAACCCCTTCCCTGCCAGTGTCAATTACACAGTAATCAGTGCATTTTTATAGCACTGATCGCTGTATAAATGACAATGGTCCCAAAATAGTGTCAAAAGTGTCTGATGTGTCTGCCATAATGTCACAGTCACGATAAAAATCGCAGATCGCCGCCATTACTAATAAAAAAAATTAATAATAAAAATGCCATAAATCTATCCCTATTTTGTAGACGCAATAACTTTTGCACAAACCAATCAATATAGGCTTATTGCAATTTTTTTTTTTACCAAAAATATGTAGAAGAATACATATCGGCTTAAACTGAGGAAAACATTTTTTTTTTTTATATATATGTTTTGAGGATATTTATTATAGTAAAAAGTAAAAAATATAGCTTTTTTTTTTTTTTTTAAATTGACACTCTTTTTTTGTTTATAGCGCAAAAAATAAAAACCACAGAGGCGATCAAATACCACCAAAAGAAAGCTCTATTTGTGGGAAAAAAAGAAAGTCAATTTTGTTTTGGTGTAACGACGCACGGCCGCATAATTGTTTTTTATTTAGCCATTGATTTTATCATTTTAAAAATGCTAATTAGCTAGCTCATCTGGGCACAAATGCTATAATGTTCTTAAAGCGGAGCTCCACCCAATTTTATCACAATAGCTCAAGAGGATTAGCTCAATGTTCTAATGTAAAAACGGAATATATATATATATATATATATATATATATATATATATATATATATATATATATATATAATTTTTTTTTTTTTTTTTCACTGTACCTTGGTTTTGCAGATCATCTGGTGTATTTCCTGGATGTGGAGTTTGCGGATATGGGCGGGGATACTGCGGCTATCTCGTCATTTCCTTTTAGCCGCACTGGCTCCTTGGAGCTTGTGTCATTGTTCCCAGGAGTCTGTGCGGTGGCCTTGCTTATCTCAGTTGCCATCACAATGGTGCGGGACTTCCGATGACGACGCCCGTTGTGATGGCAACCTGAGCTGTTGACGGTGCTCCGATTTAAGGTTACTGCGCATGTGCTAGATCGGGGATACAACGGGCGGTACATGCTGGTCGATCAGCGGCACAGTATCCCGGAAGGGGATGCCTGTGGGCTTCACATGCCCACAGGCAAGATGAGAATCGTCAATCTAAAAATTTTAAAAATGATTTTTTTGGAAAAAACGGACATCTTAAAGCAACAAAAACTGAACAAGTGAGTTACATATTTCAATCACATAATCTTTGTCATTTTCCTAAAAAAAAAAAAAAAAACGTTGTAGACAGTGGAACCCTGCTTTAATGCTGTGTCTGCCCCTGAACCAGTACAGAGATAAGAAAAGTCAGAGGAAACCACATACTTTTTCTGGTTGTTGCCTCAAAGTATTGAAGCGTTGGGGACAGTATGACATCCAGGCAATGAGTATTGCAAAAATGTCAGAAATCAGCAATGACAGCCTACAGGTCTCTTTCAAGAAAGGTTTCCTTGCACATGTATTTAGATACACAGTCTGAGCTGTAGCAAATAAAACCACTAGCAATTAGCTTCAGTCTGTCAAGTAAAATGAAAGCCAGTGTCTAATTATCTGCATTGGCCTTTTAGTGAGTTTGGCATAAAAAACGCAAATTAGTGAAAGAGGTCTATAGTTCAATTACAATAATCATGTTAGGTGTACAAATGACTCACAATAAAGGGTTGTGGTATTACTCAGACATGATTACCAATAATCCTAATTTGAAGGTGTCCTCTACTTGCTGTTCCTCTTTACCTGTAGGGATGTAGTGTTTATATGAACTGTCTATCTGCCTTAAGAATGGACATCTCAAAGAAAACGCTGGCCTTAAAGCATTTGTTACCCCAACACTTCATATTCCTGATATGTGCCTGCTTTACCATGTACTTGGAGGAAAAAGTATCCTGTTCTATTTGTATGCTTCCTTTATGTGAAATCCCTGGTGTTCCTGCCAGTCCCTTTGTTTACCTATTAAAAACTGACCACAGTAAGCAGGAGAACATACCATGGTCAGTTCTCAAGCTATGCTGGGAACTCATTGTACTCCCCTCCAATGATCAGACTTGTCCTGACATGCCCTTGCTGCACAGCCATTCACTGGGAAGCTCAGTGAGCTGATGCTTCTCCTCTCTCAGCTCTAATGTAGCTGAAAACAGCGAGAATGTGATCACTTATAAAAAAAATGCAAAACAGATATTTATAATGTATTTTTTATATCTATACAAAAGTGTTTTGCCTTTCATTTCTATTTTAACCCCTTAACGCCGAGCATACGCAACGACGCATTTACGGCTTAAAGGGGTTATACCGGGGTGATGCCTGCAGCTGCATACATCACCCTGGTACTATTATTTAGAGCCAGTGGTTGGCTTTCTAGTGATAAAAACCGATGCGGCTAAAATCCACTCAGACGTCTCCCTTCTTCCACCACCACCACCGCGGCTCTCCCGGGCTCTCCTATCCCACTGGGAGGCCCGGGCGACCAGCCGACGTATACGCCGGCTGGCCGAAGACCGGAATGATCGGATCTCTGCTCTAGTAACCATTCAGGTTAACCCTTTTATGCCTAAGCCTTTTTTTGACATTTGTTGCTTACAAGTTAAAATCCGTATTTTTGCTAGAAAATTACTTAGAACACCCAAACATTATATGTATATATATGTATATGTGTATATATATATATATATATATATATATATATACAGTGGGGACGGAAAGTATTCAGACCCCCTTAAATGTTTCACTCTTTGTTATATTGCAGCCATTTGCTTAAATCATTTAAGTTAATTTGTTCCTAATTAATGTACACACAGCACCCCATATTGACAGAAAAACACAGAATTGTTAACATTTTTGCAGATTTATTAAAAAAGAAAAACTGAAATATCACATGGTCCTAAGTATTCAGACCCTTTGCTGTGACACTCATATATTTAACTCAGGTGCTGTCCATTTCTTCTGATCATCCTTGAGATAGTTCTACACCTTCATTTGAGTCCAGCTGTGTTTGATTATACTGATTGGACTTGATTAGGAAAGCCACACACCTGTCTATATAAGACCTTACAGCTCACAGTGCATGTCAGAGCAAATGAGAATCATGAGGTCAAAGGAACTGCCTGAAGAGCTCAGAGACAGAATTGTGGCAAGGCACAGATCTGGCCAAGGTTACAAAAAAATTTCTGCTGCACTTAAGGTTCCTAAGAGCACAGTGGCCTCCATAATCCTTAAATGGAAGATATTTGGGACGACCAGAACCCTTCCTAGAGCTGGCCGTCCAGCCAAACTGAGCTATCAGGGGAGTAGAGCCTTGGTGAAAGAGGTAAAGAAGAACCCAAAGATCACTGTGGCTGAGCTTCAGAGATGCAGTCAGGAGATGGGAGAAAGTTGTAGAAAGTCAAAAATCACCGCAGCCCTCCACCAGTCGGGGCTTTATGGCAGAGTGGCCCGACGGAAGCCTCTCCTCAGTGCAAGAGACATGAAAGCCCACATGGAGTTTGCTAAAAAAACACCTGAAGGACTCCAAGATGGTGAGAAATAAGATTCTCTGGTCTGATGAGACCAAGATAGAACTTTTTGGCCTTAATTTTAAGCGGTATCTGTGGAGAAAACCAGGCACTGCTCATCACCTGTCCAATAGAGTCCCAACAGTGAAGCATGGTGGTGGCAGCATCATACTGTGGGGGTGTTTTTCAGCAGCAGGAACAGGACGGCTGGTTGCAATCGAGGGAAAGATGAATGCAGCCAAGTACAGGGATATCCTGGACAAAAACCTGCTCCAGAGTGCTCAGGACCTCAGACTGGGCTGAAGGTTTACCTTCCAACAAGACAATGACCCTAAGTACACAGCTAAAATAATGAAGGAGTGGCTTCACAACAACTCCGTGACTGTTCTTGAATGGCCCAGCCAGAGCCCTGACTTAAACCCTATTGAGCATCTCTGGAGAGACCTAAAAATGGCTGTCCACCAACGTTTACCATTCAACCTGACAGAACTGGAGAGGATCTGCAAGGAGGAATGGCAGAGGATCCCCAAATCCCGGTGTGAAAAATTTGTGGCATCTTTCCCAAAAAGACTCATGGCTGTATTAGATCAAAAGGGTGCTTCTACTAAATACACTGAGCAAAGGGTCTGAATACTTAGGACCATGTGATATTTCAGTTTTTCTTTTTTAATAAATCTGCAAAAATGTCAACAATTCTGTGTTTTTCTGTCAATATGGGGTTCTGTGTGTACATTAATGAGGACAAAAAATGTACTTAAATGATTTTAGCAAATGGCTGCAATATAACAGAGTAAAAAATATAAGGGGGTCTGAATACTTTCCGTCCCCACTGTGTATATATATATATATACCCCTCAAATTTTCCACTTGCCTACTCGCATTTTGCAAGTGGAAAATGAGGGCTGGCGAGCAGCTGGGCTGCCTGGGAGTGGCGGGCGAGCACCGCCGGCAGGCGGAGTTGATCGGGAGCCGTTCTCCCAGTGGAAGAGTGCCATTGAGTTAGAGGAGAGGGATCACCGAGCGGTAAAACATGCCGTAACAGCTGACACTGAAACTGTCTCCACTCTGCTCATTCTCTCACAGCCCTGCCTCCTCCTAACCCCGCGCCTGTGATAGACAGAACGCGGGTCCAATGCGGGGATGCATTCTGTCTATGACAGGCGCGGGGTTAGGAGGAGGCGGGGCTGTGTGAGAGTGAGCAGAATGGAGACAGTTTCAATGTCAGCTGTTACAGAGTGTTTTACCGCTCTGCAATCCTGGCTCTCCTCTAACTCGTCATGATCCTGCTGCCCTCTCACTTCCTCTGCCCTGGCAAGGCTGCAATGGGGGCACAGTGATGCTGCAATTTGGGGCACAGTGATGCTGCAATTTGGGGCACAGTGAGGCTGCAAAGGGGGCACAGTGAGGCTACAATGGGGGCACAGTAAGGCTGCTATTTGGGGCACAGTGAGGCTGCAATTTGGGTAACAGTGAGGCTGCGATGGGGGCACAGTGAGGCTGCAATGGGGGCACAGTGAGGCTGCAATTTGGGGTACAGTGAGGCTGCAATTTGGGGCACAGTGAGGCTGCAATTTGGGGCACAGTGAGGCTGCAATGGGGGCACAGTGAGGCTGCAATTTGGGGCAGAGTGAGGCTGCAATTTGGGGCACGGTGAGGCTGCAATTAGGGGCACGGTGAGGCTGCAATTAGGGGCACGGTGAGGCTGCAATTAGGGGCACGGTGAGGCTGCAATGGGGGCACAGTGAGGCTGCAATTTGGGGCACAGTGAGGCTGCAATGTGGGGCACAGTGAGGCTGCAATGTGGGGCACTGCGAGGCTGCAATGTGGGGCACGGTGAGGCTGCAATGTGGGGCACGGTGAGGCTGCAATGTGGGGCACGGTGAGGCTGCAATGTGGGGCACGGTGAGGCTGCAATGTGGGGCACGGTGAGGCTGCAATGTGGGGCACGGTGAGGCTGCAATGTGGGGCACGGTGAGGCTGCAATGTGGGGCACGGTGAGGCTGCAATGTGGGGCACAGTGAGGCTGCAATGGGGGAACGGTGAGGCTGCAATGTGGGGCACGGTGAGGCTGCAATTAGGGGCACATTGAGGCTGCAATGGGGGCACAGTGAGGCTGCAATGTGGGGCACGGTGAAGCTGCAATGTGGGGCACAGTGAGGCTGCAATGGGGGCACATTGAGGCTGCAATGTGGGGCACATTGAGGCTGCAATGTGGGGCACGGCGAGGCTGCAATGTGGGGCATGGTGAGGCTGCAATGTCGGGCACGGTGAGGCTGCAATGGGGGCACATTGAGGCTGCAATTTGGGGCACAGTGAGGCTGCAATGTGGGGCACAGTGAGGCTGCAATGGGGACACATTGAGGCTGCAATGGGGGCACATTGAGGCTGCAATGTGGGGCATGGTGAGGCTGCAATGTGGGGCATGGTGAGGCTGCAATGTGGGGCACGGTGAGGCTGCAATGGGGGCACATTGAGGCTGCAATGTGGGGCACAGTGAGGCTGCAATGTGGGGCACGGTGAGGCTGCAATGGGGGCACAGTGCGGCTGCAATGTGGGGCACAGTGCGGCTGCAATGGGGGCACGGAGAGGCTGCAATGGGGGCACGGTGAGGCTGCAATGTTGGGCACAGTGAGGCTGCAATGCACGGTGAGGCTGCAATGATGGGCACGGTGAGGCTGCAATGGTGGGCACAGATTAAACTGCAATGATGGGCACAGGTCACTCTGCAATGATGGGCACAGGTGAGCCTGCATTGATGGGCACTGGTGAGGCTGTGCTGAGGGGAACTGATAAAGTTGCTGTTAATATTTATTTATCACCATTGTAATTCATACAGCGATCAGTGCTATAAAAATGCACTGATTACAGTGTAAATGACACTGGCAGTGAAGGGGTTAACCACTAGGGGGCGATGAAGGGGTTTAGTGTGTCCTAGGGAGTGATTCTAACTGGGGAGGGGATGGGCTACTAGTCACATGACAGCGATCACTGCTCCCGATGACAGGGAGCGGTGATCTCTGTCATGACACAAGCCAGAATGGGGAAATGCCTTGTTTACATAAGCACTTCCCCGTTCTGAGGCTCCGTGACACGGTTCCACCGATTCCACCGGTCCCGCAGGTACGCGTGCCTCTGGCGGTGAGTGCACACCTGCTATCCCCGGCTCTTAAAGGGGACGTACAGGTATGCTCATTTGCCCACCTCTGCCATTGTGCCGACATATATCGGCATTCAGCGGTCGGCAAGTGGTTAAGGAAGAGGTCTAAGGAAGAAAGGATACCCTTAAAATGCATCAGTGTCTGCAGTTAATTTTTGATGCCATAAAATATATATATGCAGTGTTTGTGGATCACCCTGGTCTGAGGAGGGCTGCAAAGCATGGTGGGCTCTTGATGACTGGTGATCACCCTATGAAAAATTTAAAGTAGAGACCATCCATTTCCATTATTGTCTTACACTTCAGCATGGAAGATTTTCTTGTTCTTTGTATACTATTGATTGTTGTAAACCCTTTACATATACCCACTGTGTGACTAAGTGACTAGGCTCAGGTGATACACAGAGATGAAACAAATTCTCCTACATAAGTTGTACCTGTTTATCTGCATCGTTCTGTTCTCTATAGCGGGTCAAAGTTCACACACCAAAGTCTATAGCTGAGTTTCCAGAAAGCAGGGGGTGGGAATCTGGTGCACAGGACACAGCAGAGAGCTGAGTGTAATCTGAGATCTGAGCAGAGGGAATGGACACACCCCCCAGTAAATAGTCTCATATGAAAACAAGCACAACTGAGGCTGTCAATCACCTGCTGTGCCTGGCCATGCTTACCAGGCTCCACTTGCCCATTGGCGGTCCCGGGATCTCCATGGTGGATGCCAGTGGGTAGAGGGGAAGGAGAAGAGCGTCTGCTCTCCTCTCCTTATTCTTGAGACCCGGAACGCGACGTCTCTGTAAAATAGCAACAATTTTGAAGAAAAAAAATTAAAATTTTTTTTACTTTCTGCTATAAAACATACCCAATAAAAATATGTAAAAAATCAAATTTATTAATCAATTTAGGCCAATTTGTATTTTGCTACATATTTTTGATAAAAAAAATCCCAATTAGCGTATATTGGTTTGCGCAAAAGTTATCGCATCTGCAAACTATGGGATACATTTTTTTTTTTTTACTAGTAATGTTGGCGATCAGCGATTTTTAGCTGGACTGCGACATTGCCGTGGACAAATTTAACACTAAGTGACACTTTCTGGGGACCAGTGACACCAATACAGTGATCAGTGCTAAAAAAAAATGCATTGTCACAGTATACATGACACTGGCAGGGAACGGGTTAATATCAGGGGCAATCAAAGGATTAAATGTGTTCCCTGGAGGTGCTTTCTTACTGTGTGGGGGATGCTGACACTAGACAGAGAGAGAGATCTGTGTTCCTGATTAGTAGGAATCTCTCTCTCCCTGTCTGACAGAATGACTATTCATTCCTGAGAACGATCGCGGGTGGCCAAACGGGGTGAGTCAAGTTATTTCCCAAGAGCTCAATTTTGGCCTCATCTGACCACAGCACTTTCTCCCAATCCTTCTCTGAATCTTTTAGATGTTCATTGACATGGCTGTACATGTGCCTTCTTGAGGAATTAGACTTGTTGTGTTTGAAGGAAGAAAAATGCCTATGACCCTAAGAACACCATCCCTACAGTCATGCACGGTGGTGGAAACATTTTGTTTTGGGGCTATTTCTTTGCTAAAGATACAGGCTGACTTTGCCATTGAGGAGCCAATGAATGGGTCCATGTATTGTAAAATCTTGGATGAGAACCTTCTTCCCATAGCCAGAACACTAAAGATGGGTCATGGATGGGTCTTCCAGCATGACACTGGCCCAAAACAAGAAGAAGCACTGGCCTAGCCAGTCTCCAGACCTTAATCCTATAAAAAATGTACCGAGGGAGTTGAAACTCCAATTTGCTAACCGACAGCCAGGAAACCTTAAGGATTTAGAGAATACACCTATGATAAAAATTATGGATCCTTCATTTCTTTGTAAATGGGCAAACTTACAAAATCTGCAGGGGAACCAATAATTATTTCCCCCACTGTATGTAAAATAAATTGGTTCCTTTACGAGTCAAAATCTACTACCGGAAAGTACAGCTATATTTATGGTACTGCGACTGTGAGAGCTACGGCTCTCATACACAGAAGCCATACTGTTGTATATCTGCCCCACCTCTCCCCTTGTCCAGTTACTGAACACTTTACATTTTGTGAACCATTAAAAAAAAACCAAGGCTTTCTGTGAATGGACAAGGGGGAGGAGGGACATATAAATGACAACATGTCTTTTGTGCATAAGAGGCACAGCTCAAAGTCACAGCACTGGAAGTTTCATGATAGCTGTACTATCCAGCATCTAAAAATGTATGAATTAGGTGTAAAGATTGCTTCCCTTTATGGCCCAACTCACCTGCCCAGAATTAACTTTCTTCTTACAATTAAGAATTCAAAGAGATGTGTTTGTGCTACGAGTTCCTTTGAAAATGGTTGAACTAAGCACTCTTGTTAATACCAAACACAATGAAACAGTGTTCTCTGTAAAACTGAAAAGGAGAAAAGGTACATGCCCCAGCCAAGGACTTTGGCAATACCAATGTTCAATCTTTATTAAAGAGAGCAGATATACAAGAGACATCAGTGCAATGGGTCAGCAGAAAGAAGGCACAGAATGACTGATACCCTTGTTCTACAATGTGTAAATACATTCCATCAGCAGGATATAGTGATATTTGTGCTGCCAAGCTTTCCAGCTGAAAATTATTCTTGGCAGATGAATACATAACAGCATACCTTTATGTAGATAACGTTTTTATATTATCTCTTCGGGGAAAAATTGAATGGACTTGGATAGTTTTATTAATTTTTTTTTTTTTTTAGGTTTATATTTTTTCAGTCTGATTTCTGTTTTTGCAAAATGTATACCTTCTCTGTTTTACAAATAAACATTTAATACATGACAAAGGGCTCAGAAAGCACTATGAGTTATCTAAAAAGACAGCACAGCAGTAGGGATGAGCCGAATACCCCCGGTTCGGTTCACATCCAGTACATGCGAACAGACCGAAAGTTTGCGTGAACATTCGAACACCGTTAAAGTCTATGGGACTCGAACGTGAGAAATTCGAAAGTGCGAATTTTAAAGGATAATATGCAAGTTATTGTCCTAAAAAGGGTTTGGGGACCCGGGTCCTGCCCCAGGGGACATGTATCAATGCAAAAGTAAGTTTTAAAATTGGCAGTTTTTTCGGGAGCAGAGATTTTAATGATACGTAACCACTTAGCAACAGGCCCATAGCCGAATGACGGCTACAGGGCGGTTGCTTAATCCCGGGAGGGCATACTATGACGTCCTACCAGAATCCCGCTCTCACGCGCACCCGAGAACATACGTGACCGCTGGGTCCAGAGGACCTGGCGCATCATGGATCATAGTAAACTGCCACTGATCACGGTCGTTTACCATGTGATCGCTCTGTCAAATGACGGAGCGATCACATGTAAACAAACCAGCGTCATGTCATGATGCCGGTTCCTCCCTCCGCTCTGTGTACCGATCAGTACAGAGGGGGAGGGATCGGATGGCAGCAGCACTGTGGGCTGGATGTGTAGTGCCCACAGCGCTGCTCTGTGACAAATGCAGTCACATCCAGCCATCTATCCATCCATGCTCAGCCATCCCTCCATGCTCAGCAATACCCTGCACTACTCTGCAATACCCCACAATACTTTGCAATGCCCTGCAATACTCTGCAATACCCCGCAATACCCTGCAATACTCTGCAATACCCTGCAATACTCTGCAATACCCCAAAATACCATGCAATGCTCTGCAATACCCTGCAATACCCCACAATACTCTGCAATACCCTACAATTCTCTGCCATACTCTGCCATACCCTGCAATACCCTGCCATACTCTGCAATACCGTGCCATACTCTGCAATACCCTGCCATACTCTGCAATACTCTGACATACCCTGCAATACCCTGCAATACTCTGCAATACCCAGCCATACTCTGCCATACCCAGCCATACTCTGCAATACCTTGCAATACCCTGCCATACTCTGCAATACTGTGCCATACTCTGCAATACCCAGCCATACTCTGCAATACCCAGCCATACTCTGCCATACCCTGCCATACCCAGCCATACTCTGCCATACCCAGCCATACTCTGCCATACCCAGCCATACTCTGCAATACTTGGTGATACCCAGCCATACTCTGCCATACCCAGCTGTACCCTACCCTGACGTCCCCCCCTTCCCGCCGCCCTCAGGTGCTTCTACCAACTCACTGCTACGATCGAAGCCAGGATCGGTTGTTTTTTTTTGTTTTTTTTTATTTCAGGCTTCCCAGCCTAGAGGTGAGATGTCGGGTCTTATTGACCCCATATCTCACTGTAAAGAGGACCTGTCATGCCATATTCTTATTACAAGGGATGTTTACAAGGGATGTTTAACCTCTTCAGATCCGCGCTATTGCCAAATGACGGCAACAGCGCAGACCTACATTGCCGGGACGATGTCTATTGACGTCGTCCCGTGCACGAGCGGCCTGCGCGCCCCGGTGATCAGCGAGTCTATGAGACTCGCCTGATCACAGATCGGAGTAAGGGGTCAGTCCCGACCCCTTACCACATGATCAGCTGTCAGCCAATGACAGCTGATCATGTGATGTAAACAGAGCCGGTAATCGGCTATTTTTTCTCCTCGCGCTGACAGACTAAAAAATTGTCTGAACGCATCGGTCAGATGGCCAACTTCTCCACCGCTCCTTCTGAGAATGAACGAAGCCTCAGCAACACGTTGTCCAGGAGGACCAGGAAATTGTAACCTCCCAGGCTCTGGAAACGCATTGCACAAACCTTTCTGCAAGGCCTCCCAAAGATGTTTCCTCCTCTGCTCCCTCTGTGAAGGCTGGATAAGTTACGCAACCTTACCCATGTAACGTGGAATAAGAAGGGTTGCCAGCCAGTACTGATCCCTCTCCTTGATACCACGAATCCGAGGGTCCTTTCGCAGGCTTTGCAGGATCAGGGAGGCCATGCAGCGTAGATTTGCTGAGGCATTCGGTCCGGTGTACTCTGGGTTACTAAGGATGACATGATCCGCAGCCACCTCCTCCCAGCCACGTACAAGTCCATGGATTTCTGAGGACTGAAAACGATCCCTTGAAGACTGCTGCTGATGCTGAGTGTCATGCTCCACCTCCATGCTGACACAATCCTCCTCCTCCGCCTTCTCTTCCTGTGTGATAGGCAGGCCTGCGGGAATGCTGTCTGGATAAAGGGGGCCTTGAGAGATAAGGAAGTCCTCCTCTTCCTCCCTCTGTTCTGCCTCAAGTGCCCTGTCCATTATTCCACGCAGCGTGTGCTCCAACAGGAAGACAAGAGGGACAGTATCACTGATGCATGCACTGTCACTGTTCACCATCCTCGTGGGCTCCTCAAATAGTGATAGGACAGTGCATGAATGCATTGCCAATGATGAGTTCCACCTGGTGGGCATGTCACAGATGAGGCGGTTCTTGGGCAGCCAGTCGAGCACTGGCATTATATGACCGGCGGAAATGCCCACAGACTTTCCTGGCCTGCCTCAGGAGATCCTGTAAGCCCGGGTACCTGCACAAGAACCGCTACACCACCAAATTAAGGACGTGAGCCAAACAGGGAACATGGGTCAAGTGTCCCTGTCGGAGGGCGGAGAGGAGGTTGGTGCCATTGTTGCAAACCACTATTCCTGGCTGAAGCTGGCCTGGCATCAACCACCTCTGAACCTGCCCCTGCAGAGCTGCCAGAATCTCTGCCTCTTTGTGGCTCCTGTCCCCTAAGCAGACCAACTCAAGCACCGCATGGCATCTTTTTACCTGAGTGCTTCTGTAGCCCCTAGAACATCTACGGAGCACCGCTGGTTCCGAGGACAAATCTGCACAGGAAGAGGCCATAAAGGACGAAGAAGAGGAGGGGGTGGAGGAGAGAGGTGTGGCAGAATCACCACTACCTTCCTCTCAGTGCAGGTCTCTGAGAGGACCAAAACTATAGTGGGGTTAGAGATCCCAACTGATGAGGAGCAAGGAGAGGTCCGCCTTGTTCTTTGGTGCGGGTCTTTTAAGTACTATTGCCAACGGACTGCATGGGAACTCTACATATGTCTGGTCAAGCATGTGGTGCCCAAGAGGCTGCTGTTGTGGCCACGCTTGATACATTTCAGGCATATGTTGCAAACAGCAACGGTGCAATCTGCTGGACACATCTCAAAAAAGGCCCACACCAAAAAACTTTTGAAAAAATGCGTGGAGTCAGCAGCACCCTGCACATGCGGAGCTCTGCGGTGTGATGCAGTTGGTTGGCTGTCCTTAAGCTGGCCCCTGGAGGGCATCCTGCCTCATTGGAGATGTGCCTCCTCCTCTCTTCTATCAGGCACCCACGTAAAGTCAGTGACCTCATCATCCCCTCCCTCCTCGTCACTGGAGCAAACCTGGCAGTATGCTGCAGCTGGGGAAACATGACTGCCAGTTTCTTGTCCTTCTCGTGCACCCCCTCTCTCTGGGCTCACGTTACTGCCATCATCAGAGCCTTCAAAATGCTGCACATCCTCCTGCAGCATGTACCCGACACTGTGGTCGAACAGTTCAGGGGACTCCTCAGGACATGATGGTGGGGCAAGGGAACGAGTAACTGATGCCATTGAGCTGATGGAATAGGCCACTTTGGCAGCTGCATTGGCAGACAAACTTCTCTGAGCCTGGGTGACAGAGGATGAGGAGGATGAGGACGGCTTTGTGATCCACTCTACCAACTCTTCTGCATGTTGTGGCTCAACACGGTCAGCTGTTGAAAAAAAGGACAAGCGTGCCCCACGGCCACGTGCTCAGGATGCACCGTGTCCATGACCAGCACTGTTGGCTGTAGACACAGAGTCTGCTTAAAAAGGATAAAAGTGTATTGCACTAACCATACACAGAAATGAAAAAGGGGGGTGCAGCTGCTCGTGTAAGCCCAAAAATACCAAACACCCAAATGTGTCATAAATTCAAACAAGCGTGCATCCACAGGTGATTTCTACAAGTATTAAAAATTATTAAATATGAAAAAGGTGTGATCAAAAAATTCACAAAAATATATTATATCATGTGGGATATGTCGACACCTTTTTCATATTTAATTTTTAATACTTGTAGAAATCACCTGTGGATGCACGCTTGTTTGAATTTATGATAGGGTCTGCTTGCCCTCCTTTAGTGGCCTGTGAGCATCTGCCTTTCCTTGGTGGCCTTCCAGACATGCTGTAAAATTGGATTAGCAAAACACCGCCTGAAGTTTACTAGAAAAATTACACCAGGAATGGCCTGCAGTCAGGTATAGGCTTGGCTAGACTAGAATGCAGTGGATATATATGTAGGAGACTATATATATCTTTATGCACTGCAGATCACTGAATTACCTGCCTGGCCTGCCTGCCTGAAAGTGTCTTTGAATACGTACACCAGGAATGGCCTGTAGTCAGGTATAGGCTTGGCTAGAATAGAATGCAGTGGATATATATGTAGGAGACTGTATATATATTTAATGCACTGCAGATCACTGAATCACTTGCCTGCCTGAAAGTGTATTTGAAAACGTACACCAGCAATGGCCTGCAGTCAGATATAGGCTTGGCTAGACTAGAATGCAGTGGATATATATGTAGGAGACAGTATATATATTTTATGCACTGCAGATCACTGAATAACCTGCCTGGCCTGCCTGCCTGAAAGTGTATTTGAATACGTACACAGGAATGGCCTGCAGTCAGATCTCTCTCTCTCTCTCTCTCTCTCTCTCTCTCTCTCTCTCTCTCTATATAGCCAAGATGTGTGTGTGTGTGTGTGTATATATATATATATACTAAATACACTGCAGATAGCTAAATCAACTGCCTGCCTGAAGTATAGTAGAAACAGTACACCAGTACAACAGTACAACAGTCTTCAGTCAGATCTAGCTACACAGGATACAGTGTGTATATATATATATATATATATATATATATATATATATATATATATATATATATATATATATATATATATAATATGTGACAGACCTAGCCATGAGAGAGACTTTTGGAGGGGACTGAATGCTAGCCTCTTGCCGATCGATCATTGGCCCTGGCATTTGGGGGAATGGTGCTCTTTGTGAGCTGTATGCCTGAGGACCCTTGAGGTGGTGTTACTTTGGATTCAGGTCCATATCCCCCCAACAGACACAGACTCTGGGGACCCTGGATTTGCCATATTAGAAATAGTGGCTGATTCATAATGCTGGGACAAATACTGTTAGGAGATGCTGATGTCAATTCCAGCCACCTGTCTGTCTGTTGCCTGATAGAATGTGTTTATTGTAAATAAGTCTAGTATGGGATCTAAGAGTCATTAGATCCCCATTGTTATTTGTGTTAATTAACTCTGCTATTGTGTGAAGAAGAGTTCTGTGTTGATTTGTGATAATGTTGATTGTGTTTTCTGAGCTACAAGACGGCCAGTCTGGCCTAAAGGTCATGACTGAGTCATCTAGGCTGTCTAAAGGGATTAGTTAATTAGCCCATGTTAATTAGGTTTCTGGTGACAGGTGTATATTCAGAGTAATATGAGCAGGAGGTATGCACCTCCTCTTTTACTGTATAAAAGAGCCTGTATTCCTTTCAATAAAAGAGATCCCTATTTGAACTTACATACAGTCTGCCTGGTGTTTGTTCTGAGCTATCACAACTGGATTCGAACGGCACATAGCTGTAGTTCAAATCCCGGAGCATTGGATGACTGAACCATCAGACGTTGCGATCTGCAATCAGATTCAATAGCCGCAGAGGAGTGTTGGGAGAGTGGAACTGAGCGAGCAGGGGCTCGTTACATTGGCTGGCTGCCGTGGGATTTGCTCTCCAGTTACTGGGACACTCCAAACCACCACAGTGAATGACCAGCTATGCAGCCTGCAGGAGAGCCACGCTGAAAGACTTACTTGAGAGCCGTGGAGGGAACGGTGGGATCGTGCTTCCTTGCTGTGAACACATCCAAACCATCACCTGAATTCAAGGTCCAGATAAAAGGAGAGGAGAGGTACAGATACGTCGTCATGGAAGAGGAATTCCAAAGGAGGTTGCGAGAGATGCGGATACAGCACAGAGGACCAGTATCGGTGCAGGTCCTGCTGGGATGGTATGATTCTGTCCGCCTACAACTCTGGAAGAAAGCGCTAGCCCTTGAGCAGCACCACCAGGGAAAAAGTCTCCTCTCCATCCATGTAAGGTACTGGTCACAGTATGAAGTATGAATGCTGTTATTGGGGGAACAACCGAACCAGGAGTGGACAGCTGAGTTAAGCAGGCTGATCCAGGCAGAAATGCGGTTGGACGAGAGCTAAAGAGCCCTCCAGTTGTATGTAGCCCAAGTGTGCCCGTGGACAGCGGATGACAGCTCCACGGAAGGCTTTGACTACGATGGCCTGGGATTGTTATACTGGAGGCTGTCCAGGGACCCTGACTTTGGGAGTGATCGGGAGTGGCGTTTGGAGGAAATAATGGAGCACAGAGAGTGAAGACTGAATGTCTCAGAAGTGCACTGGGCACAGGAAGATTTGGAGTTTCTGGCCGTTCAGGAATGGGAGCTGGAGATCACCTACAGACAGCTGTTAGACTCTGCTCAGCAGCAGGGTGGTGCTCCCTTTGCCTGGGACTATCAGGAAATACCAGTTGACAACTCTGAAATCCTGGCTGAAGAGTTGACAATGTGACAGAGTAACAGTGTGCTTTGCCAACCTGCCCCCGCAGCTTTGGAGGCGGAGGTCTTATGGCGGATGCAGCAAGTGCTGACTGACCTTGATGAACCTGTTTCTGCATTGGATGATCTTGGATGGAGGAATGTGCCTGTCCAGCAGAATACCAGAAAATCGGCAGTGGAAAATCTGGAGATCGCTATCCCCAAAACTGAAGTGCTGACAACGGGGCAGAGCTCTGCTAACCTCTGCCCAGCACTGATAGCATCTTCTGGGTTCCAGGGACAGGAGATGGTGAACCTTTATCCCCAGACACCAGTTGCAGAGACAGGGGATTTGATAGACTTTTCTGCTGAGGAAGAACAACCTTGTGAGACTCCAGCAGAAGAAGAGCTGTTATTAGGGCCAAACTTCACTGTGCTCTGCCCAGCACCAACAGCAGTATCTGTGGAGTCACAAGGAACTTCCCCACCTGAAGCGCTGGCAACCGGACAGAGGGTCCAAGATCTCTGCCCTACACTTGCGGCGGTTCCGGAGGCTCAGGGTGAGAAGGAGGTGAAGAGAAAGAAAGAAAGAGTGCACCAGCCTAGTGCATTATCCTTGACAAATTTATTAATTAAAAACAAAATAAAATCTACTCACAAAGGTAGAAGAAAAAATCGCATTTGTATATGGTACAGCGGCGATTAGTCCAATGGTAGCAGTCTTCCAGGTCCCGGGAAGGAGGCGTACGGACTACTGCTGGCTAACGCGTTTCGAAGGTTGCCCTTCTTCATCAGAGCCTTAGTAGTGTTAGTCTCCTGCTGGTTTTTATATATGTGTCAATCCCTGAGAAGGAGGTGGTCACTTCCCAGCAGCAGATCAGGATACAGGGGGAGAAGGGAGAGGAGGTGTTCGTCGTCCCTCCCCAACAGTTGGCCAGGGTGGAGGAAGTGGTCTTTCCTCCTCAGCAAAGATCAGTGCACCTGGGAGACAGTACCACAGACATATCGTCCCAACATCCAGATGAGGGAATGGAAAAGGAAGCAGCTCACCTCCCCAATGGCAGTTACACAGTTTGGGAGTGGAGGAAGCCAGCCTCCTGCCCCAACGGTTAGCCAGAGCTGAGGATGTGGAGTCCCCAGCAGAAGGGCTGGCAACCGGGCAGAGTGCTGCTGGCCTCTGCCCTCAACTAACAGAAGAGAGAGTTCCTGTGGTAGTGGATAGGACTTCAGTCTCCACTTGTATACCCCTGGGATGCTGGGCGGTCGGCCCAGATCCCCAAAGGCATGACGGAGTGAGCCCAGTCACCCGGTCTTCTCTCCAGCAGCTGAAAAGACTCCAGGGAGAAGGGCCAGTCCAGGCTTCTCCCCAGCAGCGGGTGTGTTCTCTGAGAGAGGCAGAGGTTGGCTGGGTAAGTAATGCTCTGTTTGGGACAATTTATTTGGGGTACTGTGTGGATATCAGCATTGGGGGACTGGAACTATGGACTAACTTTGGAGTCAACCCGTCTGAGGTCTC
Organism: Aquarana catesbeiana; assembly: GCF_042186555.1. Lineage (NCBI taxonomy): Eukaryota > Metazoa > Chordata > Amphibia > Anura > Ranidae > Aquarana > Aquarana catesbeiana. Next base: position 150,568,060 of record NC_133326.1, on the reverse strand, counting down.
CTCCTGTGTTAGTCTCCTGCCGAAAGGGGAGAAATATGACAGACCTAGCCAGGAGAGAGACTTTTAGAGGGGACTGAATGCTAGCCTCTTGCAGATCGATTGTGGGTCCTGGCATTTGGGGGAACGGTGCTCTTTGTGAGCTGTATGCCTGAGGACCCTTGAGGTGGTGTTACTTTGGATTCAGGTCCATATCCCCCCAAGAGACACAGACTCTGGGGACCCTGGATTTGCCATATTAGAAATAGTGGCTGATTCATAATGCTGGGACAAATGCTGTTAGGAGATGCTGATGTCAATTCCAGCCACCTGTCTGTCTGTTGCCTGCTAGAATGTGTTTATTGTAAATAAGTCTAGTATGGGATCTAAGAGTCATTAGCTCCCCATTGTTGTTTGTGTGAATTAACTCTGCTATTGTGTGAAGAAGAGTTCTGTGTTGATTTGTGATAATGTTGATTGTGTTTTCTGAGCTACAAGACGGCCAGTCTGGCCTAAAGGTCATGACTGAGTCATCTAGGCTGTCTAAAGGGATTGGTTAATTAGCCCATGTTAATTAGGTTTCTGGTCACAGGTGTATGTTCAGAGTAATATGAGCAGGAGGTATGCACCTCCTCTTTTACTGTATACAAGTGAATGTATTCCTTTTAATAAAAGAGATCCCTGTTTGAACTTACATACAGCCTGCCTGGTGTTTGTTCTGAGCTATCACAACTGGATTCGAACGGCACATAGCTGTAGTTCAAATTCCGGAGCATCGGATGACTGAACAATCCGACGTTGTGATCTGCAATCTGATTCAATAGCCGCAGAGGAGTGTCAGGAGAGTGGAACCGAGCGAGCTGGGGCTCGTTACACACACACACACACACACACACACACACACACACACACACATATATATATATATATATATATATATATATATATATATATATATATATATATATATACACAAAGCCAGGATGTATATGTATACAAAATAAATTGCAGCTGACTGAATAAACTGCCTGCCTGAAGTATATTAGAAACAGTACACCAGGAAAGCTCTGCAGTGAGATCTAACTAAACTGGATACAGTATATATATATATATATATATATATATATATAATATATTATATATATATATATATATATATATATATATATATATATACCAGTCTGACTGTGTGTGTATATATAATATAAATATATATATATATATATATATATATATATATATATATATATATATATATATATATATATTAAATACACTGCAGCTAACTGAATCACCTGCCTGCCTGAAGTAGATTAGAAACAGTACACCAGGACCGAACTGCCTGCTCAATCTAACGTCAGCAACACACTACACAGGGCCGACGTGCAGGCAGCCTTATATAGTGTGGGGCATGGACTTAACCCCCTGAGTCACAATTGTCCAAAGGCACCCTGCCTTTGGCCAATTATGGATCTTTTTGCTGATGGCGCTGTGATTGGCCAAAGCATGCGGGTCATAGTGCATGCTTGGCCAATCATCAGCCAGCAATGCACTGCGATGATGCAGTGCATTATGGGGCGTGACGTGCCGCTCGAATTTGGCGCGATCGCCCCATAATGTTTGATCTTCGTTGAATGATCGAACAGCCTATGTTCGAGTCAAACTCATGTTCGACTCAAGCAGAAAGCTCATCCCTAATGTTGAGCTCCCGGATAAATGATCAATCACTATTGATGAGTCATTCAGGTTTTGTGTTTTTACTGATCTCTGAAAACAAATGAGTGTTTATAATGCACTGCAAAACAGTCTCTATATAGCTATTTTTAAGCTTGCGGGATGGGGTGGTAAAAAAAAGTGGTTGAGCCGCATTTTTATCGCTCTGCAATCACTCCCCAATAATTTGAGAAGACAGCAGATGGGGGTGTACACATGTTGCAACAAAATGTATTCCCCTGTCACATTCAAACATGACCCATTTAACTGAGCAGGGCCACGCTTCAACCACCCTGAAGCTGCATGGAGTGCACGCGGCTGTGATGTGGTGGTGTGGGGTTCTAGAGGTTAAAGCAGGCAATAAGGAGGTGACACAATGCCTCCTCATCGCCTGTCAAATTCCCTCTAAAAACAGTCTGCTGTGGATCGTTCTTCAGGGGGCATAGCCTGTGTAAACTAGCCTTATCATGTGAGTAGGAGTCTAAAGCTCAACCTGCAAGATAAAATAAAACAAATAAATAATATGTAATATTTCATATTTCAAATCCTTATGCTTGCCCATTTTTCTTCTTTCAACACACTAACTTCAAGGACAACATATTCACTTGCTGGCTAATATATTCCACCCACTTTCAAATGCCATTGCAACAAGATAATTAATGTTATTCACTTTACCTGTCAGTGGTCATAAAGTTATGGCTGATTGGTGTATTTGTGGCTTCAATAAAAACAAAAAAGAAATCATTAGAAAAATGCTACAAATTCCCTTTATCCCAGTTGTTTGTCTTCTGTGAAAGCCATACCATGTCTTGTTTTCAAATAAGACCTGTACCTAAAGTTAGAAATTGCTTTGTATGAAAGATTAATGGGTAAATCTCTCTACAAAATCATACTTTGAGGCTTTCTGTATGTGACGATCTATTGCAAATAAGTTCCTCTAGTGATTCCCTCCATATGATACTCCTGCTGTTGCCACCTGTCTTGAATTCTGAAAATTTCCCATTAGGGTCAGTTAGGACAGACAGGGTAAGCTGATGATGTGCGGGTCTAAGATTAGATAGAATGATGACATGAGTACATGTGAATGAAGGCTTTCTGTATTATCTATACTAGTACTATACTAGAAGAAAAGGTTTAATTCACAAAGCTTTACACAAAGATAAAGATCTTTATTTTCAGCCATATGTCTATTGTCTTCAAATCACATTGTACTCAGCTGAAAATATCTGTCACAGGTCCTTATTCTGGTGTTTTAGCTCTTATCAACTGAGCCGAAAGCATTTTATATGTAGTCGTTGACTAATTTAAAATTGACCCACTTATCCCCATTCTTAAAGTTAAGCTGTAGAATCGAAGATTACTACTAGCAGGCACCAGAAAGTTACAGATCATACAGGTATGATTACAGAGAGAGTCTTTAAAGGGTAATTCCACTTTCGTGGGAAAAAATAGCAAATAAAAAAAGAAAAATAATATAGCATATACAATTGCTACTCAAGTCATATTGTAATTGAATATCATAAAAAATGTGCTTTCCTATTTAATCTGAAGTTCTGTAATTTTATGTAAAATGCAATATGGCTACCTGGAGGTCTTCTGTACAGAGTACACCCAGAGTGTGTACAGAGCCCCCCCCCCCAGATATGTAATTTCCTGTTTGTGTGATTGGCTCACTGATTTTCCCAGAAGTCTACACTAGGATACAAGTCAGATATTAGGCATCCCCTAGAACAAAAATGTAATTTATGGTGAAATACTCCCAATAGGAAATCGCATCTAAAGGGAGGCAGATCCAGCAGCTTTCCTCATTAGAGCCCTGCAGGTGCAGCAGCTGATTCATAATTATGAAACCACTCCCATTAGATTCACTTTCCACAAATGAACAGTGGTTTCTTCAGAATAACAAAAAGTATACATTTGTAACAAAATTTGTTAAAATCCTTGCACTATACAGTAAATAGATCACCCAGAGGGAAATGTTTTTTTCTCAACAAAAGTGGAGTTACTCTTTAAAGCATCCCCAGAGCTCCATAATGTTCCTCTATAACAAGATGGTATTTGCATAGGTACAATACCCACCTACCATGAATCAATGTTTTAGCTTGGTGATAGACACTGAGCATAGCATTGCAGTATGCAGGATGGATATTGCTTATCCTCGGCATACTTAATGCCAGGATTTGTGAGGCAATCTGGCAGCAATCTGAGGTATCTAAGCGTATAAATAAAGCCATGGTGTCTGCTAGTAAGCAGTGATAGTTTAGAACCTTTTAAAATACTATAGGCTTACTTTAAATTTAGGGGAAAAGTCCTCATATTTGAGACTGCGCTATGAAAGTCCTAAAGGAAATGTACGATGTAGCACCCTCCTAGACTAGGATGCTAGGAAAATTAGTGTTCGGTTTGCTCTGTAGCCAGAGGAGCTGGATTTGATTGTTTAGATCTGTTTGTGGTTTCCCAGGTGGTGAGATTGATTATTTTTACCTGTCTCGATTTGAGAACCTTCCAGAGTTTAGGGAGGCAAATTCAAATCTCTCACCTGAATATTTACTACCTTCTGGCCAATCCCTGGGGAGGTATGCCAAGTAGATGGTCAGAGAGGGGTAAATAGGCTGGAACCTGTTTAGACTGTGTGCTTCAGGGGACTGTTTCCCTAGACTTGCTGCTGGACTACTCTCTCCCATGGACTGAGTACACTGACATGTTCTGAGTTGGGATCTGTCAGTAGTGCCTAATCCCCCTGTGCTGCAGTTTATCTATGATCCCCAGCTGTGTATGTTGAAACTGCTCCAGTCTGCCTGTGTTGCTGTGGTATCTTGTGGTCTTCAGCTGCAATAAACTTAGACTGTTACAATCTACCTTTATACCATGCATACAGTCTAATATTCTCTTGGCCCGCAGCTGGGAGTGAAAGACTGTTGTTATTAACTAGGGATGAGCCGAACACCCCCCGGTTCAGTTCGCACCAGAACTTGCGAACAGACCAAAACTTTGCACGAACGTTAGAACCCCATTGAAGTCTATGGGACTCGAACGTTTGAAATCAAAAGTGCTCATTTTAAAGGCTAATTTGCATGGTACTGTCCTAAAAAGGGTTTGGGGACCCAGGTCCTGCCCCAGGGCACATGTATCAATGCAAACAAAAGTTTTAAAAACGTCAGTTTTTTCGGGAGCAGTGATTTTAATAATGCTTTAATAAAGTCAAACAATTAAAGTGTAATATTCCTTTAAATTTCGTACCTGGGGGGTGTCTATAGTATGCCTGTAAAGGGGCGCATGTTTCCCATGTTTAGAACAGTCTGACAGTAAAATGACATTTCAAAGGAAAAAAAGTAATTTAAAACTACTCGCGGCTATTAATGAATTGCCGGTCCGACAATACACATAAAAGTTCATTGATAAAAACAGCATGGGAATTACCCACAGGGGAACCCCGAACCAAAATTATTGGTATGGATTTTAAGGGGAACCCCACACCAAAAAAAAAAAAAAAATTGGCGTGGGGTCCCCCAAAAAAATCCATACCAGACCCTTATCCGAGCAGGCTGCAGGAAAGGAGGGGGGGACGAGAGAGCGCCCCCCCCCCCCCGAACCGTACCAGGCCACATGCCCTCAACATTGGGAGGGTGCTTTGGGGTAGCCCATCAAAGCACCTTGTCCTCATGTTGATGAGGACAAGGGCCTCATCCCCACAGCCCTTGGCCAGTGGTTGTGGGGGTCTGTGGGTGGGGGGCTTATCGTAATCTGGAAGCCCCCTTTAACAAGGGGACCCCCAGATCCCGCCCCCCCGTGTGAAATGGTAAGGGCCTACCATTTCACAAAAAAACTGTCAAAAATGTTAAAAATGACAAGAGACAGTTTTTGACAATTCCTTTATTTAAAGTGGGGTTCCACCCAAAAAAAACTACATGAAAAACCCTAAAAAAAAAAAAAATACAAAAAAACATTTTTTTTTAACTTACCTCTAAATGCCTGTTGCTAGGTGGTCCCTCGTAGTCTGCCTCTTCCAGTGCCCGGGCTGGTGACATCACTTCCCCCTTGGCACAGGAAGGGCTCAGCTCTGCTCCCTCCCTCCTGTCAATCATGTGGGACCCATTACAGGTCAAAGGTGACTGAGCAGCCAATCACGGCGCGCAGCGCCGCTTGTGCATGCACAGTGGGTGCCAGGCTGTGAAGCCACAGCCCAGCGCTCACAGTTGCAATTCCGGCGCCGCTGAACGGAGGGGGAGACGAGCGGGGCTTCGATCCCACGCATCGCTGGACCCTGGGACAGGTAAGTGTCCAATTAAAAAAAGTCAGAAGCTGCAGTATTTGTAGCTGCTGACTTTTATTTATTTATTTATTTTTTTGACTGGACCTCGGGTGGAACTCCTCTTTAAAGTCTTCTTTTTTCCATCTTCTATCTTCTTTCTTCTATCTTCCTTCGGTTTCTTCCTCCATCTTCTTCTTCCTCCGATCCTCTGCTTCTTTCTCCGGTGTTCTCGTCTGGCATCTCCCTCCATGGCATCTTCTTCTCTTCATCTTCTTATCTTCATCTTCTTTTCGGGCCGCTCCGCATCCATGGTTGGATGGAAGGCTCCCGCTGTGTGACGCTTCTCTCTTCATCTTTTTCTCTTCATCTTCTTGTCTTCATCTTCTTGTCTTCATCTTCTTTTCGGGCCGCTCCGCATTCATGATGGCATGGAGGGAGGCTCCCGCTGTGTGACGCTTCTCGTCTTCTGACAGTTCTTAAATAAAGGGGGCGGGGCCACCCGGTGACCCCCGCCCCCTCTGACATCACAGGGAATGCCACAGGGAAGTCCCAGTGAAGTCCCCGTGCGTCAGAGGGGGGGTGGGGTCACCGGGTGGCTCCACCCCGTTATTTAAGAACCGTCAGAAGACGAGAAGCGTCACACAGCGGGAGCCTCCCTCCATGCCATCATGGATGTGGAGCAGCCCGAAAAGAAGATGAAGACAAGAAGATGAAGACAAGAAGATGAAGAGAAGAAGATGAAGAGAGAAGTGTCACACAGCGGGAGACTTCCATCCAATCATGGATGCGGAGCGGGCCGAAAAGAAGATGAAGAGAAAAAGATGAAGAGAAGAAGATGCCGCGGAGGTAGATGCCAGACGAGAACAGACGAGAAAGAAGCAGAGGATCGGAGGAAGAAGAAGATGGAGGAGGAAACGAAGGAAGATAGAAGAAAGAAGATAGAAGATGGAAAAAAGAAGACTTTAAATAAAGGAATTGTCAAAAACTGTCTCTTGTAATTTTTAACATTTTTGACAGTTTTTTTGTGAAATGTTAGGGGTACTTTTGTACCCCCTTACCATTTCACACAGGGGGGGGCTGAGATCTGGGGGTCCCCTTGTTAAAGGGGGCTTCCAGATTCCGATAAGCCCCCAGCCCGCAGACCCCCACAACCACCGGCCAAGGGTTGTGGGGATGAGGCCCTTGTCCTCATCAACATGGGGACAAGGTGCTTTGGTGGGCTACCCCAAAGCACCCTCCCAAAGTTGAAGGCACGTGGCCTGGTACGGTTCAGGAGGGGGGGCGCTCTCTCGTCCCCCCCTCTTTTCCTGCAGCCTGCCAGGTTGTGTGCTCAGATAAGGGTCTGGTATGGATTTTTGGGGGGACCCCACGCCATTTTAAAAAAAAAATTTGGCGCGGGGTTCCCCTTAAAATCCATACCAGACCTGAAGGGAAACATGCGCCCCTTTACAGGCATACTATAGACACCCCCCAGGTATGAAATTTAAAGGAATATTATACTTTTATTGTTTGACTTTAAGCATTATTAAAATCACTGCTCCCGAAAAAACGGCCATTTTAAAAACTTTTTTTTTGCATTGATACATGTCCCCTGGGGCAGGACCCAGGTCCCCAAACACTTTTTATGACAATACCATGCATATAAGCCTTTAAAATTAGCACTTTTGATTTCTCCCATAGACTTTTAAAGGGTGTTCCGTGGTTTTCGAATTTACAGCGAACACCCCAAATTGTTCGCTGTTCGGTGAACTGGCGAACAGCCGATGTTCAAGTAGAACATGAGTTCGACTCCAACTTGAAGCTCATCCCTATTACTAACCAGTGGAGAAGTGCCCTCTCCCAAATCTGTGCCCTACAGCTGCACGATTAGTCGTCAAGAATCGTTATCACGATTTTTTCCCCGTTGCGATCTTGACAAAAGTGTTTCACGATTCTTTCTATGCAAAGAATTCTCTCTGCTCTTCTGAAGCCACAGCCATCAAAAGAAAGGAAAAAAAAACTGGGCAGACTGCCAAGAATCACAACATTCTTTAGCAGTGGAACTTAAGTATAAACATTGTAACAATTTGTCAAGGGAATAGACTTGTGTGTAAATGAGGAAAGTTTAAACACTTACCGTATATACTCGAGTATAAGTCGCCCTTTTTTTGGGCTGAAATTGCCCCCCTCGACTTATACTGGAGTCACCGCCATCTGCCTACATGATCAGCATGTCATGTAGACAGACGGCGGCCAGTGTGTGCTATTACCATTCGGCGACCATTCACTGTTCAAAAGCCACGCCTCCTCCTCGTCTGTGATCGTCTTTGATAGGCAGAAAATTCCATTTCCCAGCAGTCAGTGTACAGCCTATCACAGACATTCTCTCATGACAGAATGTCCATGATAGGCTGACTACTGACTGCTGGGAAATGGAGTGTTCTGCCTATCACGGATGAGGAGGAGGCGTGGCTTTTGAACAGTAGAATGGCCGAATGGTATTATCACATGCTAATCGGTGCAGAGCTGCACACGGAGGATGGAGATCGCCACACGGAGGCATGCACAGGACACAGGTAGGAAGATGCACACGTACACAGGACACATGCACACATACACAGGGACACAAGCACAGGACACATGCACAGGACACAGGTAGGTGACACATGCACACATACACAGGGACACATGCACAGGACACAGGTAGGTGACACATGCACACATGCACAGGACACAGGGACACATGCACAGGACACATGTAGGTGACACATGCACACATGCACAGGACACAGGGACACATGCACAGGACACATGCACAGGACACAGGTAGATGACACATACACAGGAACACATGCACAGGACACAGGGAGGTATACAGCTGCAGATGGGCATTGTTGACCCTCTTTTTCCACTTACAGTAGCTGCTGCATTTCTCAACCTCGGCTTAGACTCGGGTCAATACGTTTTTCACAGTTTTTTGTGGTAAATTAGGGCCTCGACTTATACTCAGATCGACCTATACTCGAATATATACGGTAAACACTAAACCTTTTTCTGACATTTGTTGGTTTCAAGTTAAAATCATTTTTTTTTTGCTAGAAAATTACTTAGAACATTATATTTTTTTTTTAGTAGAGACCCTAGAGAATAAAATAGTGGTTGTTTCAATATTTTATGTCACACTGTATTTGCGCAGCGGTCTTTCAAATGCAATTTTTTTGGAAAAAATGACTTTAATGAATTAAAAAAAAAAAAAAAAAAAAAACAACCAGTAAAGATAGCCCAATTTTTTTTGTATAATCTGAAAGATTTTACGTCGCGAGAATCATGATCTTTTTAGTAAAAAAATCAAGATTCTCTTTCTGACCAGAATCGTGCAGCTCTACTGTGCCTTAATATTCTCCTGGTCCACAACTGGGAGTAAGAGACTGGGTTGCTGCTGCCGGGAAGTGTCAGCAGTTTTTTCTCAGATGTTTTGGAGCACCCCATACCCCACTATCCTCCCCAGTTATATGTTCTTTAGTAATTAACAAAAAAAAAATCATCTCCTAGACTGATTTTTGGGCTGGAGTGTTGCTCTGTGCCTGACTGCCTCTGCACTGTTTTGGGAAGAACCTCTCTAATCTTCAGTTTCAGCAGCCTCTACGGGAGTAGAGCTATAACTACAGAATCACAAAGTGTAACTTCAACAATTACATCTTGGTATTTTGTTAGTACTCGGTATTAGATTGACACACAGATCTCAAGAATATTTTATATACATGCAAGGGTCCTTTTTTTAAGACCGCTATTTATTTGGCTGGAATATATCACACACTAGACATTTTCATATGCCTTTACATGAAGTTAATATCCCAATATAGCCAGTGTACTTCCAAATACCTGAAAGCATTACCTATCCTAATTGAATTAACAACATTAGCTGGGCTTGCTAAAGGAGTACTTTAAAGCATACTGATAAATCATTTTATTCTCATTTAGTACTTATTCTCTTGGGTGATGCCAAATGAATCCCTATGCAGTGTGGCAGGCCATCGTTTCCGTCTCAGGGTTTGCTTCTTAGTGTATGATAGGGAGAGAAATAAGCTAGTTGGTTGTCTGTGTTTTTAGACTGTTATCGATGAACTCTGTTCTAGAGGGAGTGTTTAGAAGTACACAATACCCAAAAAGAGCACAATGCCAAGACATGTATTCTGGTAGCATTAGGCCCTCTAATAGCAGCCTTTTGGTAATTATGAGAGCAACCAGACAGATCAATGACCCTGCAAGACCAGTCAGTCTTTCTTGTAATACTTAATGAAGAAATATAACATAAGTAATCCAAAATTAAAGATATGCAGCGCTAGAAATACAAACATGAACTATGTAAATAAAAATCCACTGTCATTGAACGTAAAGAGTCCATGTTCCAGGAAATGGCATCACCCACAGTGTAAATATGACAAGCTGAGGTGAACTATGAAATCCTCCACCACACACCAACACACCAACACACTGGGCCTCTTACTGCAGAAAATGGACCATTAGGTTATAGGTGGTCAGATAAGCATGATATCCACTATAGCACGACTCCACTCTGGTACCAGACAGCTGAATCTCATAGGGTCATAACATGGAGTGAATCCACAGGTTCACATGTAGGATAAAAGAGAAGCAGCTCCTTCTAGTGTAGTATGTTAATTCAAGATGATTTTATTAAGTAAAAAGCATACAAGGTACTCACATTTGGAGAATTAAAACAAGCATTTCAGGAACACAAAAAATCCTTGGTTAACATTTGTTTCCATCCAACAAAATGGCCACGATCAGCACATGTAGTGTCGTGGCGTCACCTCTCTGGGCTCCACCCTAGGCGGTGGTTCGTCCAATAAGGAGCGTCGCCCCTGACGATGTTCCTTATTGGACGAAACGCCACATAGGGGGAGGGGGTCCTGTGTAAGTTCACCTTACAGATTGTCCTGTAAAGATAAACTTACCCTTTAAAGCTGGAGTGGTGTGGAAAATTACTGAGTTCCTGAATGAATGGAAGTCTGCCATAGCTGACCACAATAGGGTGGAACTTGAGGAGAACCAAAGAGAATGTTCATTGCGCAAGACCTTCCCTCAGAGACTGGGAACTTTCTCCCTGGAAGGGTGTGTGATCAGACTGTACTAGAGAGCATTCCCACTGCTTGCAAGAAAGAAAAAGAGTGACCGTCTTAGCAGGATTGAAAGAGACATTACAGCAATGTTTATCCCTGCCTGATTTGAACATGACTTTTGAATCAGAGCACATGTCCAGAGATCCAGAAAAGGGTTCCCTGGGTCTTGTAAGGGACTAACATTACTCAAGTTAATCCATGGGCTGGGACCAATTGTGCTTTTCTCAAGAGCCCCAGCTTTGCTTGGGCAATGGGTTAATTTTTTTTCCTTTTATCAATCACTGGCCAATGGGATAAAACTGTAATTGTTATAGTAAGTTAGGACTGTCTTTATATAATTATTTATTTAATATTTACTAAGTAAACGCAGTTCAATTCTGTTAATTACTGATGAATACTGCAGGTGTTTAACCATATCTTTCAGAGTAACACTATTGTTGTATTGATTGTTTGTTTAAGTACACTCGCTAATCTTCTATTCCTTTAAGCCAGCCATAGACGGTTCGAATCTCGGCCAGTTCAACAGGAACTGGCCGAGATTTGAACCAAGTGTGGGCAAGCTGAATGTATCCAAGTTGATTGATCAATCAAGTTGGATACAACCAGGCTGCCGCATTTTACATGTGATTATTGCAAGTGGCTCTTGCTCCAGCCAGGAGAACACAATTTCTTAGCAGGAGGTTGTCCCCATTCAACACTGTCTGTGTTGATGGGGGAATCGAGCAAACTTCTTTCCTGTGGGTGAGAGAGGTGGATCATCTTCAGGCGTGCAGAGAAATTACAAAGCAATTCAGCTGCACCTCTGTGGGTAGCACCACATACATACATGATTCTAAAAGTGCAATAAGTGCAGTTCAAAATCTGTAAAATCTTCCATCTGCTATAACCAATGGCAACCAATCTTTTCCAACAAAGATCCACTCTGTGCTGAAGGATCAGTCACATTTTCCAAGTGTTTTCTTTACTCCTTTGCACCCCCCTCAGTAGGATAGATTTACATAATTATATTGCATTGCTAGTCCAGTGATCTCCTTTTGCTTCCGAGTGCCACGTTTAGTGACTGCCTTGCTGTATTCTGAATATAGGAGGTTGGCAGCTCAGAACAGGCACCATTCAGAGAATGCTTCTATTTTCTGAATGAATGCAAAGCATTGTCTGATTGAACGAGGTGAAGAGTGATGTCACCTGTGTTTAAAATGGAGCAGGGCGGTGTTAGTCCAAGCCGGACCAATGTAACTATGCATAAAATATCCATACCTAGAATTCCTCTTTAATGCATAAAAAAGAGGAGGAACATTCTCCATAGTGTAAAAGTTGAAAAAACAGATTAAATGCATTTACAGACTTTGGTGTTACAACAAGCACTATTTAATGTACACAAAGTACTCCTCCCCTGCCCCTGGTCTTCCTGACAACAAGGAGCATCCCTAATGTACATGATAACATCACTGACTCCACTCAACACATTTCATAAGAGCAGTCTAAACCAAATGGCTTAAGCTCAACACATGCACCCTTGAGCAATGGTGTCTCTAGGGGGTGGCTATAGCTCCGAATCTGGAGCCCATAGCCCCAAGTCTCTTACCTAGGGTTGGCTCTGGGTTCCATCTGCTCAGTTGGTGGCCGGGGGAGGAACATGACTAGTTAATGTTATCAGGCACAAGTTCTTATCTATATTCAGCATTGTCCTGACGTCCACTTCTCTACTGATCTGCCGGGCAATGTAATTGTCGGGAACCGCAACACAAAGATTACTCCACCGGGACTATTTGATGATTTTCGGGCTCAGATGGAGTGCTGCGGTTCCCAACAATTACATTGCCCGGCAGATCGGTATAGAAAGTGGACGTGGAGACTCTGATTACATTGTCGGACCTGATGAATATAGATAAGAACTTGGGTCTGATAACATAAACTAATCATGTTCCTCCCCCAGCCACCAGCTGAGCAGATAGAGCCCAGAGCCCAGTCCGGGCTGGATCATCACACGCAGTAAGCACTAGAGCTGAGGGGTTAAACAGTCCTGTTGCTTCCCCTGGCCCTCAGCTGAGCAGAAGTTTTTTTGCTATAATTGCTGCAGACAAGGGGGGGGGGGGGGCTCTCTGGGGACCCTGATGCAAGGGGGGATCCCTGGGGACCCTGATGTAAGGGGAAGCTCTCTGGGGACCCTGATGTATGGGGAGGCTCTCTGGGGACCCTTATGTAAGGAAGGGGCTCTCTGGGGACCCTGATGTAAGTGGAGGCTCTCTGGGACCCTGATGTAAGGAGAGGCCCTCTGGGGCCCTCAATGTAAGGAGGGGGGCTCTCTGAGGACCCTGATGTAAGGAGGGGGCTCTCTGGGGACCCTGATATAAGGAAGGGGCTCTCTGGGGACCCTGATGTAAGGGGAGGCTCTCCGGGGACCCTGTTGTAAGGGGGGGATCCACACTCAGATATGTAACAATATTTTACAATATTTTACATATACAGTATCTCACAAAAGTGAGTACACTTCTCACATTTATATGGTATTTTATCTTTTCATGTGACAACACTGAAGAAATTATACTTTGCTACAATGTAAAGTAGCGAGTGTACAGCTTGTATAACAGTGTAAATTTGCTGTCCCCTCAAAATAACTCAACACACAATGTCTAAACCGCTGGCAACAAAAGTGAGTACACCCATAAGTGAAAATGTCCAAAGTGGCCCAAAGTGTCAATATTTGTATGACCACCATTATTTACCAGCACTGCCTTAACCCTCTTGGGCATGGAGTTCACCAGAGCTTCACAGGTTGCCACTGGAGTCCTCTTATACTCCTCCATGAAGACATCATGGAGCTGGTGGATCTTAGAGACCTTGCGCTCTTCCACCTTCCATTTGAGGATGCCCCACAGATGCTCAATAGGGTTTAGGTCTGGAGACAATCCATCACCTTTACCCTCAGCTTCTTTAGCAAGGCAGTGGTCATCTTGGAGGTGTGCTTGGGGTCGTTATATTGTTGGAATACTGCCCTGCAGCCCAGTCTCCAAAGGTAGGGGATCATGCTCTGCTTCAGTATGTCACAGTACATGTTGGCATTCATGGTTCCCCCAATGAACTGTAGCTCCCCAGTGCCGGCAGCACTCATGCAGCCCCAGACCATGACATTCCCACCACCATGCTTGACAGTAGGCAAGACACACTTGTCGTTGTACTCCTCGCCTGGTTGCCGCCACACACGCTTGACACCATCTGAACCAAATAAGTTTATCTTGGTCTCATCAGACCACAGGACATGGTTCCAGTAATCCATGTCCTTAGTCTGCTTGTCTTCAGCAAACTGTTTGCGGGCTGTTTGCAGCCATGCAGATCAATACGGTGCAGTGTGCAGCGTATGGTCTAAACACTGACAGGCTGACCCCCCACCCCTTCAACCTCGGCAGCAATGCTGACAGCACTCATACATCTATTTCCCAAAGACAACCTCTGGATATGATGCTGAGCACGTGCACTCAACTTCTTTGGTCGACCATGGCGAGGCCTGTTCTGAGTGAAACCTGTTCTGTTAAACTGCTGTATGGTCTTGGCCACCATGCTGCGCTCAGTTTAAGCATCTTGTCAATCTTCTTATAGCCTATGCCATCTTTATGTACAGCAACAATTCTTTTTTCTGATCCTCAGAGTTCTTTGCCATGAGGTGCCATGTTGAACTTCTAGTGACCAGTATGAGAGAGTGAGAGCAATAACACCAAATTTAACACACCTGCTCCCCATTCACACCTGAGACCTTGTAACACTAACAAGTCACATGACATCTGGGAGGGAAAATGGAAAATTGGGCCCCATTTGGACATTTTCACTTAGGGGTGTACTCACTTTTGTCTCCAGCGGTTTAGACAATAATGGCTGTGTGTTGCGTTATTTTAAGGGGACAGCCAATTTACTCTGCTATACAAGCTGTACACTCACTACTTTACATTGTAGCAAAGTGTAATTTCTTTAGTGTTGTCACAAAAAAAATATAATAAAATATTTACACTTTTGTGAGATACTGTGTGTGTGTGCGTGTGTATGTTTGTATGTATGTATATATATATATATATATATATATATATATATATATATATATATATATATATATATATACACACACACACACACACACATGTATATTATATACATGCATATGCCCACCCAAGCGTATGACTTTCTTTACTTCGCTGCTATGGACTCTAGCCCCAGATCTTTTATAGACCTAGCAACGCCTCTGCCCTTGAGGGTTATTGAGCAGGCCATTATTGTACCTGCAAGATTTGTTGTGGGCTAATAAAAAGTGTGCATAGAATGCAGAAAGGGACACTCCAGCTGAAGGCAGGGTCCCTGCACTAGGCAAAGGCAGATGATTTTAGATGGATTTTTCTTTTAATTACCAATATTTTTTTTAAATGTATTACAGTGTGCAAAGAGACAGGCTAAGTCACAACACCCATAAGGTTTGGGCTGTTGTATCTTATACTTACACTTTGCATTTTATTGTGGATGAAAATACATAAATATTCATTATACTGACTTGTATTTATTATATATTAATGGTATGTAATAGTAACTTCATATAAGCATTGGATGTTATAGTTGCTTTATTGTAATATTGTATCTGCAATTTCCACACAAAGAATAACTATAAAGAAGAAACACATTAATAGCAAAATGGTAGCACTTGACATTTTTATCATGTATTGGGTAAAAAAATAATTTTTCTTGAAATCATGACTTATCTCTCTTTAATTAAATGTACATTTTTGTTTCATGTGCTGTGCTGGGTTTCCTGTGTGGTGTATTACAAATAAATTAGACATTTTTAATAGCTTCTAACAACAGTTTTTTTCCTGTAGTCTACTTAAGTAATCATTAACCTATTAATAACATTTTACCAAAATCAAACAGACAGTGAAAATACAGCATGCACTGTTGAACCTAAAAAGCTGTATGCTGAATCTTAAATCAATAGCAAGATGCTCCAAAGTGTTGTAAAATAGTTTATTAATGAATGAATTAATAATCACATTACGGACCAAGCCGCAGGCTCCATGCTGTCTCGCCCTGTTGTCTCAGAGACACATTGGATGATGTGATAATAGCACCCCTTTATTTCAGGGACTACATGTTCACTAACAGGACGTGAGGAATCAATGATGTCCTTGTCTGTCCACAAGTGATAATTATAACAAATGGCTCAGCAGAGATTACAGTTCGCTATGTCAGTTGTTCAAGAAACTGATTGACTTGCCATTCTAGGACAGGACTTAATAGAAAAATCCTGTATTGACCCACGGTCAATAGAGAAAAGCAAGTCGTAGACCATATGGAAAGAAACATCATTCATAAGGTATAGGAAAAGGTGTGGGTGGGAGGGCAATGACAAAAAGGTGACTTGATATAGTCTCTCTCAGATGCAACCTTAAGGGAATGTGCAGTATTTATGTATACATTTTGATACGTTAGGACAAAAAAAATATATATTTTCTTAGTAAGATAAACGTGAAATATTGCACAAGGATATTTTATTTTTAAAAATTTCAGGTAGCAAATGGAGCTCTAGATTATTTTTTTTTGTATGCTTATGAAGCTAAGCGCTTTTCTGAAAAAGTCTCTTGTTTACAGAGATGCATAGCTGAAGCTTAAATTTACTATACAAAGAAATGTCAACATGGAAGAAATGTTAATAGGGTAATAAGGAAGTGGATGCACATCAAAAACAAACAAAAGATTTGCCAGCACACTTACCAGCCATCCTGCAAAACAACCAAATTGACCCTATCTAACAATTTACGTTAAAAACAGGGGGTTTTGTTTGCATACATGTGCAAATATATAGGTAAGCTGCAGTGCTCACATCAAGGCTCCTCTGTAAATGGCAGTCCTCTTAAGTAGAGTCCCCAGGGTAGGAGCACATATAGCAGTAGTATATTGTTAGACAGGATCAGTTTGTACGTTTTGCAGGCTGGCTGGTAAGTAAGCTTAGAAATCTTTTGTTTGTTTGTGATGTGCATTGCCCTTCCAAGTGCACCTTGCTGCAAAAGCTAGTTATAGGTTGGGATGGTTGCCACTTCTTTGTACAGTTGGTTGAACTGGGTATGGGGGATGCACAGGATGCCTTCACTGCCATCGTGCCCTTGCTGGGCGTCACATGCATCCATGTGCCTTTGAGGAGGAGTGGGCTCCCTCCAGGCACACCTGCCCCTGATCTATTCTACTGCTATATGTGCTCATACTTAGGAGACTGGAAATTTATAGAGTTGTGTGCAACCTGGGGGCAACACAGCTGTGCCATCTGTGACTGCTGTGTTCGTTGTACACAGCGGATCACTGATCAGGGTACTGGGTCACTGTGATTGGCCTCGGTACCATGTAATCACTGTAACCAATCCAATGAAAAGTAGTAAACAATGGCTGTCATTCATGGTGCAATTGCTTACTACTGTGATCTCTGTGATTGTTACAGTGAGCACAAGGTACATGGCCAATCACAGAGGCCCTGCACCATGTGAAAGCTGTGGCCAATCACATCGTTCACAGTAGGAAACAATGGAATCATAAATGGATGGCAAATACAGTTAAAGAGGAACTGCAGTATGCTCACATAATTTGTAACAAAAATATCTTTGCCATTCTGAAGCTTCCCTCCAACCACTTTGCATATTATTTTATATATACTGTGATTCTGTACTTGCCAAATATGCTGCAGAAATCTACCTCCTCTGAGTCTGGCTGCATCCATTTTAACTGTGGGCAACTGAATCTGCTGCCTGTTCACTTTCTGGATTTACACAGACACACAGAGGCACACCTCCAGCTCTGCAGCTCTCATTGGCCCTCTTATGACTCACCCCTCCCCTCCTGGCAAACTGTCATGAGAGTGAGAGAGAAAGCTATGCATGATGTCATAAGCTTAGACCTTTTTACCGGACAAGACACAGGAAGTGGGCTGTATAAGGTATTTACTGGTAGAAACACATACATGTGAAAAAAAGGGGAAAAAATGTAAAATAATTATTACAATGTCACTATGGTGACATCATACTGCTGTGATGGTGATCATTTACAATGGCTGGCTGCTCTGATATCACTGTCACTGCCACCAGACATTATCTCTATTCACCACCACAGCAGTACTGTGTCAAAAGACCTCCACCCACCAGTTACAGTGTCCCTGATCACTGCCACACTAGTCATATTGTCTCTAATCACCAACACTCCAGTCTTATTGTCCCAGATCATCATTGCACCAGTTACAGTGTCCCTGACCACCGCCACACCTGTCACAGTGTCACCACACTAGTGGAAGCCAGTAACAGTGTCTCTGATTGTTGCCACACCAGCCACAGTGTCATCAGACCTTTTCAAATCAGCAGCAGTGTTCCTGTTTGCTGCCACATTAGTCCCCAGTGTCAATAGACCAGTGTAAGCCAGCAACAGTGTTACTGATCACTGCTACACAAGTCCCATTGTCACCAGACCAATGCAGCCAGTAACAGTGTTCCTGATCACAGCCACACCAGTGCAGTGTTGCCTCTGCCTAGTGCCTGTACTAACCCTGGCCCGTTTATTGACCATGTTTCTGCCTGCTGCCTGGATGATCCTTTGCCTGTTTGCTTACCATGTGTCTGTCTATGCCAAAACTGACTCATCTGCACATCCTGGGGACTAAGCTCCCGTGGGACACTAGTCCCACCCATTCTCTGCAGACAGCTGCACTCCTGGAACCCCAGGAACTCTTTTGTTCCTCCTTTTCTTCAGCTTCCTGTACTTCCTGGCCAGTGAACATGGCATTCCTGGGGACAGCTACATACCAATAGGCTAGGCTTGTTTGGCTTATAGTAACAGGGACTGCTATAGGTGACATTACACTAAGCTTTATTCCCTTGCCACTAGCCCAATACAGTACATAGGTTTTGACACAATTGTTTGATTTGTGTGACACACAACATACAATATTTAGTACGTAATCAGTCCAGAAAAGTCTTACACATGTGGTATCGCTATACTCAGTAGGAGTAGTGGAATTGTTTTGGGCTCTAGGTCAATGCTGTGTGTGAGAAGCATCTTATTAAATTGACCACTCTGTGTAAAAATAGTCTTTAACCACTTCAGCCCTGGAAGGATTTGCCCCCTTAATGACCAGGCCATTTTTTGCGATATGGCACTGCGTCCCTTTAACTGACAATTGTGTGGACGTGCGACGCTGTACCCAAACAAAATTGACGTCCTTTTTTCCCACAAATAGAGCTTTCTTTTGGTTGTATTGGATCACCTGTGTGGTTTCTATTTTTTGCGCTATAAACAAAAAAAGAGCGACAATTTTGAAAAAAAGCAATATTTTTTACTTTTTTGTTATAATAAATATCCCCCCCCCAATAAAAAAACCTAATTTCTTCCTCAGTATAGGCCGCTATATATTCTTTTACATATTTTTGGTAAAAAAAAAAAAAGCAATAAGCGTATATTGATTGGTTTGCGCAAAAGTTAGCGCCTACAAAAGAGGGGTTATATTTATGGCATTTTTTATTATTTTTTTTTTTACAAGTAATGGCGGTGATCTGCAATTTTTAGCAGGACTGCGACATTGCGGTGGACAGATCGGATACTTTTGACACATTTTTGGGACCATTGACATTTAAACAGCAATCAGTGCTATAAAAATGCACTGATTACTGTGTAAATGTCACTAGCAGGGAAGGGGTTAACACAGGGGGCGATCAAGGGGGTTAATTGTGTTCCCTCATGTGTGTTTCTAACTATGGGGGGATGTGACTGACTAGAGGAGGAGGAGCCAGATCACTGTTCCCAACGAGTAGGAATGGACAAACTGTCTCTCCTCTCCTGATAGAATGGGGATTTGTGTGTGTTTACACACACACACACACACACACACACACACACACACTGTTTATAGGGCCGACGTACAGCTACATTGGTTTGTGTAGGAGAGCCGACCTGCTGTAGTAGAATGACGGCGGCTGGTCGGCTAGTGGTTAAAAGACTCACCATGCCTCCTAGAAAATAACTTGGGGTGTTTGCTTTCCAAAATGTGGTTATTTTGTGGGTGTTTCTACTATCCCAGTGCTCCAGGGCATCCTATTAAGTGATAGGTAGTCAGGAAAATAGATGTGTAAATTATGCCCCTAGAACACCTGAAGGTGCTACTTGGATTTTGGGCCCCTTCATGTGGCTAGGTTGTAAAAACGTCTCGGGCCATACTCAGAACGAGTAGTAGAAAGTGTTTTGGGGTTTAATTCTAAATATACCTATGATGTGTGTTAGAAATGGTATTGATTGACAATTTTGTGTAAAAAAAAAAAAAGTACATTTTAATTTTCCAAAAACTTGTGGCAAGAAAAATGACATTTTCAAAAGACTCATTATGCCTTTCAGATAAAATCTTGGAGTGTTAGCTTTCCAAAATGGGATCATTTTGTGGCTGTTTAAAGTGTTCTGGTGATCCAAGGCTTCAGAAAATGTGATAGGTAGTCAGGAAATTACAAGGGAAATGTATGCACCTTGAAAGCCCATAGGTGCGCCTTGGATATTGGGCCCCTCTATATATTCAGGCTATAAAAAGTCTCACACATGTGGCATCCCCATATATTTATTTCTTCCTTTTCCAAAAAATTGTGCCGAAAAAAATTGCAACTTCAAAAAACCTACCATGCTTCTTACATAATACTCGGGACTGTCTACTTTCCAAAAAGGGGTCATTTGAGGGTATCTTTATTAATAGACTTAAAGAACTAAAGGATAACATGAAGGCAACAAAAAGCTTAGAATATACAAGCAATTAACAAGAGTTCATTGCAATATGCAGCAACAAATCGGAAGCTTTGAAAATACATGGGTAACAAACAGGCAAACATTACAATATTTATCAACAAATGGGCTATAGTTACAATACCTATCAAAACAAATGGGCAATCATTACAATACATATTCTCTTCCTATATATAAATATATACGTATAAAAGTATGTTGTGGGACATATTTGTTTAAGAAATGTCTTAAAATAGTTAAAAATGTTAAAGAATGTTTTTTTTTTTTTTATCCACACTTTAATCCAAACCCATTCAGAATATGGGACTGACCTAGTATTTGAAATGATTCTTTTTTTCCCATGGGGGTTATTCTTGTGTACCACAGATTATCAGTTGACTTGCTTTCTGAGTGCATGGAGGAAGCAAGTGAAAAGACTACTGAGTATATGCTGCTTATATACTGTGGATTATAATAAACTGGGGACTAGAATTTATTTTAAATTGTTTGCTAAGTGTAGTTAACTACAAAATATGTTGTGGACTCCTGCTGCTGCTTTATAGACTCTGACAATACATATATCACATCTACAACACAATACCCACAATATCCCTACATGCAATTTTTTTCATGCATAAGTTATAAGTTAGTCCAGTAAAAGCAAGCCTTCCCTGGTTGTATCCATGCTGTAATTTAGGCATTATACCTTTTACTCTGATTTGAACATTTCTGTGATTTACGTGCTTCTATTATCCCTAATGGCTGTGGATTCAGTCCCTGGAATTCATAAAGACTGGCATAGATAGATTTTCCAAAAGTGTCTCATGCGTTTTAAAAGTGGTGCAGCGGCTTGCACTTTTAGAATGCATGCAAGACATTTTCACAAAATTTATCTGTGCCAGTTTCTTTCTCAGTAGGCCAAAAGAGAGTTGGTCTTAATTAGTTCCACTTTCACAAGATACAAACTGTTGGTATTTTATTCTGAATTTGGAGCATTCATTGTGCCACTGTCAGAACCAAAAGTGTTACAAATAATTCATGAATTTGACACAATGCAGCTTTATTGAATTCCTCCCAGTATTTGTTAAGGTGTATGGGTGTTTTCCGACACATCATGGCAGCATACAATGGGTTGTGGCTCCACCCCCTGTTTTGCTTGTGTCTCTTTTAAAGGTTCTTGCGGTAAAAGTCAAGGAAGATTAAACCTCTGTAGTGTATTAAGTGATTGTAAAGGTTTGTTTTTTTCCTATAAAAATAATAAACATGTCATACTTACCTGCTCTGCTGCAGTGGACTTGCACAGAGCAGCCCGTATCCTCCACTTTTCGGGTCCTGCTTCTGTGATCCTGGCCCCCTCCCTCCTGTTCAGTGCCCCCACAGCAAGCAGCTTGCTATGGGGGCACCTGAGCTGAGTCACAGCTCCCTGTGTCCATTCAGACACCAAGCCCCACCTGGCCCCGCCCCCTCTCCCCCCTGATTGGCTAGCTGACTTTGAGTGACAGCAGCGGGAGCCAATGGTGCCGCTGCTGTGTCTCAGTCAATCAGGAAGGAGAATCTGGAATTGTTGAGACACCCGTGGACAGAGAGGGGCCTCAAGTAAGTGTTAGGGGGGCTGAGGGGGGCTGCTGCAAAACAGAAGGCTTTTCATTTTAATGTATAGAATGCATTAAGATAAAAAAACCTTCTGCCTTTACAACTCCTTTAATAATTTTACTAAACAGAAAGGCCGCACAAACAACTGCAGAAAACACAATTCATAGCATGCAAAGTATAACAAAATATGCCTACAACATGCACAAGCTGACTATCTTCCTAGCAAATAAGCATGTACGATATGTATACAATAAGTATAGTAAACAGCTACTTATCTTGGATCTTTCTTTATGGTGGAGTCGTTGTCTAGGATCAAGGATCTTACAGACTGCTTCCTACTTCTCCAAAGTCCTCAGATCAGCTCTAATGATGCCCAAACAAAGCCTGAAAGCAGAAATAACTGTTACTTCCCATAAGCGGAATATGTGAGTCTGATAAATTCAAATAGAGATGGATGAGTTGAGTCAGAGAAAAACCCTATGACTCCAGGAGACACATGTGGACTTATTCACTTAAGGTGGGGCCCTCTAGCCACTTAAGGACCAGGCTCGTTTTGGATTTTAGGTGTGTACATGTTTAAAACAGGTTTTTTTGCTAGAAAATTACTTAGAACCCCCAAACATTATATATGTTTTTTTTTCTAACACCCTAGAGAATAAAATTGCGGTCGTTGCAATACTTTTTTTTGCACTGTATTTGTGCAGCGGTCTTAAAAGCGCACTTTTTTGGGAAAAAATTCACTTTTTTGAATAAAAAAGTAAGACAACAGTAAAGTTAGCCCAATTTTTTTTATATTGTGAAATATAATGTTACGCCAAGTAAATTGATACCCAGCATGTCACGCTTCAAAATTGCGCCCGCTCGTGGAATGGCGTCAAACTTTTACACTCAAAAATCTCCATAGGTGACGTTTAAAAAATTCTACAGGTTGCATGTTTTGCGTTACAGAGGAGGTCTAGGGCTAGAATTATTGCTTTCGCTCTACCATTCACTGTGATACTTCACATGTGTGATTTGACCACCGTTTTCACATGCGGGCGCTACTCGCGTATGCGTTCGCTTCTGTGCACATTTTTTTTTTATTTTTATTATTTATTTTACATTATTTTATTTATTTTTACACTGTTTTTTGAAAAAAAAATTGTGTCACTTTTATTCCTATTACAAGGAATCTAAACATCCCTTGTAATAGAAAAAAGCATGACAGGACCTCTTAAATATGAGATCTGGGGTCAAAAAGACCTCAGATCTCATATTTACACTAAAATGCAATAAAAAAAAAGTAATTTAAAAAAATGACATTGAAAAAAATATGCCTTTAAGAGGCGTGGGCGGAAGTGATGTTTTGACGTCGCTTCCGCCCAGCAGTGTCATGGAGATGAGTGGGCGCCATCTTAGCCTTCACTCATCTCCAGGCACAGCACGGAGAAGGACGCGATCTCCTCCGCCGCTACCGACGGCTCCGGTAAGCGGCGGGAGGGGGCCCTCTCCCGCCACCGATAAAAGTGATCTCGTGGCGAATCCGTTCCAGGGACCACTTTTATCAGAAAGCCGGTCTCCGCACGAAAACGGGGATACTGCCATAACAACGATATCCGCCGACAAACTTTGGACGTACATCGGCGTGTGGCGGTCCAGAAGTGGCTAGAGAGGAACTAGATTGGATTTAGTCACATTACGTGTTTTTGTTGTCATAGACTGGGTCACATTGCTAGAGTGTGCTATGCTGTGAAGACAGGACAACAGCAGGTCAGTATTCCCAGGACAGCATGGAGAGATATGCAGGTTTATTCTTTCTGCTTGAAATCTATGCCTTTTTGTAAAAGTGTTACAAGGCAACAGTGGGACCCCTACAATAGTTTTCAGTAAGAAACAGGCAGATAGAGAAATTTAGGCAGTGAACTATGTTTTTTGGCACAGTTAGAGGGAACATATAATCTACTTTGTCTTTTATTCTTTTAAAGTGTTTCTAAACCCAGGACCCTGCATTCACTATATCTGGTCCCCCACAGTACACAGAACATGGAAATGCTATTATTTTAGTAAATATAAACTGCTAAATACCTTTTCTCATCAACAGTATATAGTGGTCTTGTGACTTCTATCAGTGTCCAGCCAAGCACTGCTTAAAGAAGCTTGTAGGAGGAGTTTTCATTCTCATCTGACTGTCCTATGAGGCTGCATGACCCCTTACCCCCTTTCTGGACAGTGCTGATTGGCCCTGTGCTGAACACATGCACCCTCCCAAAAAAAAAAAACTCTCTAGCAATACACACCAAACTGAGCATATGCCGAGTGCCCCAAGGCTCTGTACTATTGGGAGATGGATAGGGGATTGTGGAAGAAGGGGAAGTTCAGAAAAGACAGGATCAAAAAGCCTTTTTACACAATGCGCAGGATTAACCCTCTAGGTTCCACAGTGCATATAACAAGTATGCGTTACTGCATATACTGTACAGACGGATTTTACTGCTGTGGGCTTAGTAATACTTTAAGCTAATGAACATTCGAGAGGTGGAGCAGGCAAAGCAGATGACCAGGCCAGTTGGGATGAGGCAGACCGAAAGAGGAGATGGGAGCATGAGGAAGATTCAGATGATTTCCTCATGGCACAATTGAATTGGAGTGGACTTTCATCTGAGCATTTCCCTATGGTATGGAGGACAAAGGACATTCATATGGAACTTTCCTTGTCAAAAGAAGTTTATTGAGTATACAATGTTATAAAGATACATAAAGTAAGTTTACAAGGATCTATAAAGTAAGCTCATTGTTTTACAGTAGGGTTTATATAGGTAAATATCATGAAATTTCAAATATTAAACATTGGGTTCACGTAAACCTAAATTAAAGATATATATCATTTCCTTAGTTACTTTTGTAGGTATTTAAATGATTTATACCTACTATACATATTGTTTACAAGTAGAGTGTATATAGGTCAAATAAATTCTGATAATGAGCTTTAATCGTAAGGTGGAGAAAAGGAAAGAGAAAGAAGAAAAAGGGTTGAAAGGTAGAGGTATGGTCCACAAGGTTGTCCCGCTCGTCAGTTTATTATTCTTTTTAGTTCTCTTTGAAGCCTTAGAATGGGTGTCTCTGTAAGTCATTTAATCTGTTACCAATGCAACAGGACAGAGTCATTGAAGTTTGACAGGAACTGTTGTTTTATCCAAGGATGCCAAAGTTTTTCAAATTTTGGAATTTGATTTTGATCGATGGCTACCATCTTAGCATGGGACATTGTATTATTCATTCTGTGAATTGTTTCTGCTAGTACCAATGTAGGAGATTTCCATGCCTTGGCCACTGTTTGTTTTGCAGCCGTTATTAGTTGGATCATAAGTTTGAATTGAGAGAGTGTTAACCATTCCGGTTTTATTTATTTATTTATTTTTTTTCCAAGTAAATTTTTATTGAAAATTTTTCATTTTACAGTAAGGTACATTGCTAAGATATCATGTGTTAAGAACAGTTCAAAATAGAATGTATACTTACTAGGTAAGTAATGTAAATGACTCATATTGAGAACGCATATTATCAGAAAGAAAATAAAAAACATATAGTAGCAATGAAACAATTGCTAAATACATCTAGTTTATATTTAGAATGTGTGCTATAGTCTAGAACAGTAATAAGGGTGAACAACCCAGTGTAGTGATAGTAGAGGTGAGGTAAGAAAGAAGGGAAGGGGAAGAGAGCATTTTAGTATGTATAGTATGGTCGGAATTGTGTTATCTGGGTTTATGCAGTTTTCTCAGTATTTCTCTATGTTTTGTGAATACCAAGTCTTCCAAGGTTGCCAGAGTTTTTGTGTTTTTGCCTGTGAGTTGTTTTTCCTTGAGTGTATGGTTTCGTATGTGTAGTGTGTGTGAACCAAGGTGATCACCTCCATTAAGGATGGTGTGTTTGGCGATTTCCATGATCTGGTGATGAGTAGGGATGAGCCGAACACCCCCCTGTTCGGTTCGCACCAGAACATGCGAACAGGAAAAAAGTTCGTTCGAACATGCGAACACCGTTAAAGTCTATGGGACACGAACATGAATAATCAAAAGTGCTAATTTTAAAGGCTTATATGCAAGTTATTGTCATAAAAAGTGTTTGGGGACCTGGGTCCTGCCCCAGGGGACATGGATCAATGCAAAAAAAAGTTTTAAAAACGTCCGTTTTTTCAGGAGCAGTGATTTTAATAATGCTTAAAGTCAAACAATAAAAGTGTAATATCCCTTTAAATTTCGTACCTGGGGGGTGTCTATAGTATGCCTGTAAAGGGGCGCATGTTTCCTGTGTTTAGAGCAGTCTGACAGCAAAATGACATTTTGAAGGAAAAAACTCATTTAAAACTACCCGCGGCTATTGCATTGCCGACAATACACATAGAAGTTCATTGATAAAAACGGCATGGGAATTCCCCAAAGGGGAACCCCGAACCAAAATTAAAAAAAAAAAATGACGTGGGAGTCCTCCTAAATTCCATACCAGGCCCTTCAGGTCTGGTATGGATATTAAGGGGAACCCCGGCCAAAATTAAAAAAAAAAAATGACGTGGGGTTCCCCCTAAATTCCATACCAGACCCTTATCCGAGCACGCAACCTGGCAGGCCGCAGGAAAAGAGGGGGGGACGAGAGTGCGGCCCCCCCTCCCTCCTGAACCGTACCAGGCCACATGCCCTCAACATTGGGAGGGTGCTTTGGGGTAGCCCCCCAAAACACCTTGTCCCCATGTTGATGAGGACAAGGGCCTCATCCCCACAACCCTGGCCGGTGGTTGTGGGGGTCTGCGGGCGGGGGGCTTATCGGAATCTGGAAGCCCCCTTTAACAAGGTGACCCCCAGATCCAGCCCCCCCCCTGTGTGAAATGGTAAGGGGGTACATAAGTACCCCTACCATTTCACGAAAAAAGTGTCAAAAATGTTAAAAATGACAAGAGACAGTTTTTGACAATTCCTTTATTTAAATGCTTCTTCTTTCTTCTATCTTCCTTCATCTTCTGGTTCTTCTGGTTCTTCTGGTTCTTCCTCCGGCGTTCTCGTCCAGCATCTCCTCCGCGGCGTCTTCTGTCTTCTTCTCCTCGGGCCGCTCCGCACCCATGGCATGGGGGGGAGGCTCCCGCTCTTCTCTTCTTCTTTTCTTCTTTTCTTCTCTTCTTCTCTTCTTCTCTTCTTCTCTTCTTCTCTTCTTCTCTTCTTCTCTTCTTCATTTTCTTCTCCGGGCCGCTCCGCAATCCATGCTGGCATGGAGGGAGGCTCCCGCTGTGTGACGGCGCTCCTCGTCTGACAGTTCTTAAATAACGGGGGGCGGGGCCACCCGGTGACCCCGCCCCCCTCTGACGCACGGTGACTTGACGGAACTTCCCTGTGGCATTCCCCGTGACGTCACAGGGAAGTCCCGTCAAGTCACCGTGCGTCAGAGGGGGCGGGGTCACCGGGTGGCCCCGCCCCCCCCGTTATTTAAGAACTGTCAGACGAGGAGCGCCGTCACACAGCGGGAGCCTCCCTCCATGCCAGCATGGATTGCGGAGCGGCCCGGAGAAGAAAATGAAGAAGAGAAGAAGAGAAGAAAAGAAGAAGAGAAGAAGAGAAGAGCGGGAGCCTCCCCCCCATGCCATGGGTGCGGAGCGGCCCGAGGAGAAGAAGAAAGAAGACGCCGCGGAGGAGATGCTGGACGAGAACGCCAGAGGAAGAACCAGAAGAGCCAGAAGAGCCAGAAGAACCAGAAGATGAAGGAAGATAGAAGAAGCATTTAAATAAAGGAATTGTCAAAAACTGTCTCTTGTCATTTTTAACATTTTTGACACTTTTTTCGTGAAATGGTAGGGGTACTTATGTACCCCCTTACCATTTCACACGGGGGGGGGGCCGGGATCTGGGGGTCACCTTGTTAAAGGGGGCTTCCAGATTCCGATAAGCCCCCCGCCCGCAGACCCCCACAACCACCGGCCAGGGTTGTGGGGATGAGGCCCTTGTCCTCATCAACATGGGGACAAGGTGTTTTGGGGGGCTACCCCAAAGCACCCTCCCAATGTTGAGGGCATGTGGCCTGGTACGGTTCAGGAGGGAGGGGGGGCCGCACTCTCGTCCCCCCCTCTTTTCCTGCGGCCTGCCAGGTTGCGTGCTCGGATAAGGGTCTGGTATGGAATTTAGGGGGAACCCCACGTCTTTTTTTTTTTAATTTTGGCCGGGGTTCCCCTTAATATCCATACCAGACCTGAAGGGCCTGGTATGGAATTTAGGGGGACCCCCACGTCATTTTTTTTTTTTAATTTTGGTTCGGGGTTCCCCTTTGGGGAATTCCCATGCCGTTTTTATCAATGAACTTCTATGTGTATTGTCGGCAATGCAATAGCCGCGGGTAGTTTTAAATGAGTTTTTTCCTTCAAAATGTCATTTTGCTGTCAGACTGTTCTAAACACAGGAAACATGCGCCCCTTTACAGGCACACTATAGACACCCCCCAGGTACGAAATTTAAAGGGATATTACACTTTTATTGATTGACTTTAAGCATTATTAAAATCACTGCTCCTGAAAAAACGGCCGTTTTTAAAACTTTTTTTTGCATTGATCCATGTCCCCTGGGGCAGGACCCAGGTCCCCAAACACTTTTTATGACAATAACTTGCATATTAGCCTTTAAAATTAGCACTTTTGATTTCTCCCATAGACTTTTAAAGGGTGTTCCGCGGCATTCGAATTTGCCGCGAACACCCCAAATTGTTCGCTGTTCGGTGAACTTGCGAACAGCCAATGTTCGAGTCGAACATGAGTTCGACTCGAACTCGAAGCTCATCCCTAGTGATGAGCAGTCTAGTGGCGAGAAGTATATGTGTGAGAACCGTTTTATAAGATGGTGGTACATTTTCTGGTATCATATTAAGGATAGCTAGTTGTGGTGTGAGAGGGATGTTGCATTGTCCTATTTCTTGGATGAGGAGTTCTACGTCTGTCCACAATTTGGTTAGCATTGGACATGACCACATAATGTGAATTAGAGACCCGGTGTGGTTACAGTTTCTCCAGCAGAGGGAGGAAGTGGCGGGGTGGAATTTAGCCAGTCTTTGGGGTGTCAGGTACCATCTAAGTGTTAGTTTATTTGTCAATTCCCATAAAGAGGTGCAGCTGGTGGCTTTATATATTGATCTAAGTGCCTGTTGCCAGTGTCGGTCAGAGAGTTGTGTTTCAATGTCTGTCTCCCAATCTGTAAATGATTTAGATTTATAGAACACTAGTTTTTCTTGTAAAGTATTGTAGATAATAGAAACTCCTTTTTTGTCTGTCTCTTGTGTGAAATAGAAGTTCCATATTTTGGTGGGTAGTGATCCCTCTATTTGTTTGTGAGCTTTTAGGCACATTTGAATACGGTAATAGGTGAAAAAGTCCGATGTAGGCGCATTGTGGGTTGTTTGAATAGTATGGAAGGGTTTGTGAATTATTTCAGTCCTGAGTTTCCCAGTGGTGTGTGCTATTTGTGTTACCCAGTTTGGGATGGTTAGATCTGGTGATAGAATCTGGAGAGTGTGTAGGGGTATCTGTATGTGCAAAGTAGGTAACGATGACCACTTAGTGTTCAGTAGTATTTTCCAAGCTTTAACCGCAGCTCGCACTGTCGGAGAGTATAGGTGAGGATGGGAGATTTTGCTGGGAGTACTAAATAACCAATTTTTCAGGTTTGATCCTGGAGTAGCATTGTTTTCAATGTTCCCCCATAGTGTGGTAGGTTGATCCCACATGCATTCTTTCAGTTGAGATAGAACGGTGGCTAGATAGTAATCTTTAATGTCAGTGAGTCCCATTCCCCTATGGATTTGTGTTTGATGAGCTTATTGTGACTGCTTCTTGGTTTTTTACCCTGCCAGATATATCGTTGGACTGTGGTTTGTAGGGATTGGAGATATGTATTGCTTAGTGGTATGGGTAGAGTTCTAAATGTGTATAATATTTTAGGAAGTATTAGCATTTTGAAGGCAGCTAATCTGCCTGACCACGAGAGTTTGTGTTTGGATATTTTGGACGTTTCTGTGATTAACATTTGTTTGGTTTCTATATAGTTGTTATGGAAAAGATTTTTTACTGATTTTGTGAGTGTGATACCTAGGTATGATATGCCTTTTTCTGCCCACGGATAAGAATAGGTGTTGCGTAGTAGGTTACTAGAAATTGCATCTAATCCTAGATCGAGAATATAAGATTTACTTTCGTTGACTTTGTAATAAGAGATGTAGCTGAATCTGTGTAATACTTTTTGTATGGAAGCCAGGGAAGACACAGGGTTGGTAATCATCATAATGACGTCGTCGGCAAATAGGCTAATTTTGTGTTCAATTTTTCCTATTTTGAATCCTTCAATGTATTTGTTCATTCTGATATGTTCTGCCAGTGGTTCCATTAAAAGATTGAAAATTAGTGGTGATAAGGGGCATCCTTGACGGGTCCCATTGGTAATTGGAAAAGGTTTAGAAACCATTTCGTCTGTATAGACTTGGGCTGAGGGAGAGGAGTATAGGGCCGTGATCGCTGAGAGAATATGACCTTGGAAACCAAATTTATGAAGTGTTGCTTCCAAGTAGGCCCAATGGACTCTATCAAACGCCTTCTCTGCGTCTAGTGAAAGGAGCAGAGAAGGCGTTCGGCGAGTTTCGGCATGATGAATGATATTGATGAGTCTGCGTGTTGCGTCATAAGTTTGTCTACCTTTTGTAAACCCAGATTGGTCTATATTTATTAGTGTGGGCATAATGTTTACTAATCTGGATGCTATTAGTTTTGCATAAATTTTGATGTCTATGTTTAGGAGCGAGATCGGTCTAAAGTTTTGGGGTACCGTGGATTCCTTCCCTGGCTTCGGTAGCGTAATTATCAGAGCATTAAGCATTTCATTGGGGAGAGAAGAGGAGGAGGCAACGCCATTACACATCAGTGTTAAATATGGTGCTAGGGTAGTGCGGAATTGCTTGTAATATTCTCCAGTGAGGCCATCTGGACCAGGTGATTTGTTGGGTGGCAGTGTTGAGGTAATATTTAGGATTTCTAGGTGAGTGAATGGTTTGTTGAGTTCTGTGAGATGTTGTTCAGATAGGGTAGGGAGACTAATTTCTTTTAAGAAGGAATTAATCTCTTCTTTAGATGGTTGGGCGGTAGTAATATCATCTTTCAGGTTGTATAGTGATCGATAGTAGTGGCTAAAAGCATCTGCAATGGATTGAGGGTCCATGAGTTTTTGGTTTGTGGCGGGGTGAAATAGATGTGGGATTTTAGATTTAATACGTTGACCTTTGATTTTAAGTGCTAGTGTTTTCCCTGCTTTATTTCCTGTGGTGTAGTGGTGAGCTTTGTACCTAGTTTGAATGTTGTTGTAAGAGTCTAAAAGTATGTTTCTTAGGTCTTGTCTAAGAAGGGTCAGTTTGTCTTTTAATTTAGGATCAGGATTGGTCTGATTTTTGTTCATCTAGTTTCTTAATAGTGGATGTGATGTTATCTAGGCGTTGTGATCTCCTCCTCTTTTCTCTAGCAGTTAGTTGGATGATAATTCCTCTTATGAATGCTTTGTGGGCATTCCAGAGGGTAATATTGTCGGATACGGATCCGGCGTTAGTATCAAAAAATTCTTCAAGGTGTTTGCGGATGAGATCAGAGTGTTCAGGGGAGTGAATAATCTCAGAGTTGGCTCTCCAAATCCTAGTGCGGGTATGCTGAGGGCCGTCTACCACCTCCATTGATACTGGAGCGTGGTCCGACCAAGTGATTGTTCCTATGGAGGATTTTGATATTTTTGTCAGAGTCCATTTGTCCACGAGGAAATAGTCTATGTGGGTATAGGAATTGTGTCTGTGCGAGAAAAAAGAGTAATCCCGTTCGGTGGTATGGTGGCATCGCCATACGTCGTAGAGATCGTTGTTTCTTATGAAGGAGCCCATGGGTGATGGTATTCTAGATTTGCGGGATGACGCGTCAATTTCGTTGTCTGGTACTATGTTGAAGTCTCCGCATATGATGAGGTTGCCTTGACGGAATTGAGTGATTTTCTTCATTAATTTGTTTAGGAATCCTAGTTGTTTCGTGTTGGGAGTATAGACATTGACAATGGTATATCTGGTTTTGTTTAGAGTGCAGTCTAGGATCAGGTAGCGACCTTCCTTATCAGATATGCTATCGTGTAACGTGAAATTAAGGGAGTTTTTGATTGCGATCATAACTCCGTTTCGTTTAGCGGGGCCTGAGGCTTGGAAAATGTGGGTGAATAGAGGGTTTGTGCATTTTGGTTCAGCTAGTTTCTGAAAGTGTGTTTCCTGTAGACAGAGGACATCACAGTGGGATTCTCTGGCTGTGCGCCACATAGATGCTCTTTTAGCAGGGTGGTTAAGTCCCTTGACGTTGAGGGTCAGGAACTTAGGCATTCTGCTTGGTTTGTGGTAGTGTGTGATAGGAAAAAAAAAAAAAAATATATTAAAAAAAAATAATGGTGGTACTCACAATCTGGTGAATCCGATAAGTTGTTCAGTAATATTCAATATGCATATTTTCCGGTTCCGCTGTAGTTAGGTGCTCTCAGGAGGGATGAGGAAAAGATGAAAAGAAAAGAAAAAATATTGGAACAAGAGAGAAGTTAATAGGTTGCTGTATAATACAAACGGTTGGTTGTAGATCAGTAACTGTGAACAGCCAATCACAACAAGGCTGCAATAAGAATCGGTAGGGTGAAAGTTTGTGGTACAATATGCAACAAGCAGGGCATCCGATCGGACTGGGTATTATATGGGGTTTAACGTGTTAACCGCCATGTATGGGCTAGCTAGGATTTCCCAATTGGGGGATTGTCAGGTGTGTTGCGGGCAGTTCCCTTTTGATTGGAGATGGTTGTTACAGGCGACTCAGGGACGATTCCCCAGAGTTGTAGAAGTTTGATTCCTTCCTGAACTGTGGAGATGTTGTGTCTGACTCCATTTTTAGTAATCATAATTTTTGTGGGGAAACCCCATTGATATGGGATTTTGTGGTTGTTGAGCGACTTTGTGATGGTATTTAGCTGTCTACGGAGTTGTCTGGTATATTGTGAGATGTCAGCAAACAGTTGCAGGTGAGTGTAGGGTGCTGGGAGTTTCCCTAGATGTCTGGCTTTAAACAAGAGCTGATCTTTGGCATGGAAAAAATGGACCCTCATGAGGACATCTCTGGGTACATCCGTGGGGAGGTGCGGAGGTTTGGGTATGCGATGTATGCGGTCAATAATGGTTTCCATAGGAGCCAGGTCGGGTAGGACGGTAGAAATTAATTTTCTGGCGTATGCGTTTAAATCTTGTGGCATGATATTTTCTGGTATGCCTCTAATTTTTACGTTATTTCGGCGGGACCTGTCCTCGAGGTCCGCCATTTTGGCTTTCATCCATTGTTGCTCTTCATGTGTATGGTCCTGTGCTTCTACTAGATCGTTTACCGTTTCAGCCACATCCCCCATACGGTTTTCAATCTGATGTACTTTCTGACCCACAAGCTGCATATGAGAGGAGAATTTTGTGAACATGGATGCTATGTCATTGTGTAGTGAATTCTGCAGGGTGATGAGCATCTCTTTCATTGTGGTATCTAAGACTGGCTGATTAGTAGTGGGGAATGCTGCTATGGCAGATTGTTGTGCTGAGGTGAGGGGATATGCAGGACTCACCTCCGTATTGGTATCTGCAGAATCCAGTCGCATCCTCGATTTTGCGGGACTGTTGCCGGATGATGTGGAGGAATAAGGCTGATTGGAGTCAAAGGGACATTGTTGTGGAGAAATTTCTGCATCTTCGGCGTCAGGGAGGTCAGTATAGGCCGAGGCTTTGCTGTGTACAGGGCCGCGGGCGCCATCTTGGATTCCTGTGTCTGACGGCTGTGAGAAGAAATCAGTCAGTTTCTTCGACGGCCGGTATTCTTTTCGTTTGCGGGATTGATGTGACATTGCTGTGTGCTTTAGCAGTCTTTTTGTGCCTTTTACTGCCGCTGATAGGTGCCTGGATGGCGGTTATTTCGATAGATGGTCCGATCGGTGCAGGAGCTGAGGAGTTAAGCGTCCATCTTGCTCGGCGGTAGCCACGCCCCCACCATTCCGGTTTTAGATTAAGTAAAGTTAAATATGGATCTGGTTGTATTATTTTTTTAAATATTTTAGATGCAATCACGAAGACTTCCTTCCAGAAGGTTTGGATTACTGGGCACGTCCACCATATGTGTAAATATGTGCCTATTTCTGGGCATCCTCGAAAACAAAGAGCTGAGGTATTAGGTGAATATTTTGCCACTCTAGCGGGTACAAGGTACCAGCGAGTTAGGACTTTATAATTTGTCTCCAGTGCTAAGATGTTGGGTGAAGATGACTTAGATGTGAGCCATATGTTAGACCAGTCCGTGTCTTCTAAAGTTCGTCCCAGGTCCTCCTCCCACCTCTGAACGTAAGAGGGTCTATTAAGATTTGCTACTCCATATAATTGATTATAAAGTGATGAAATTGTACCTTTAGCAAATGGATCTACAGATTGATTCAAAAATGGATAATTGGGATAATGGTGTATCCCCCTTTAGGAATGGTGTATAGAAATTTTTGATTTGGAGATATCTAAATATCTCAGAGTTTGGTAGATCATATTTTTCTCTAAGCGATGGGAATGAAAGGAATGATTTAGATGCTATGAAGTCATTTAGTGTCTGAATGCCTGATGTTGTCCAAGCTTTAAAAGAATTTGGGTAGATCCATGCCGAATAAAAGGCCGGATTTCTGATAAAAGAAAGGAGAGGATTGTGTGGAGATTGTAACTGATATTTGGTTTTTAGTTTATCCCAGAGAGATAAGAAGTGTTTAGTTATGGGATTATGAATTTTAAAGCGGTCTTTAGGATCAAGCCATAATAAATTTGATATTAATAGAGGGTCATTTTCTGAAGCCTCTATAAATACCCATAATGGGATTTCCTGTTTTGCATGGTATTTGGACAGACTGGCCAAATGTGCTGCTCTGTAGTAGTTAGTAAAATTAGGGTATCCCAGGCCTCCTTTATTTTTGGGAAGATGTAGTGTGTGTATAGGTATACGTGGTTTAGAAGAGCCCTATATAAACGAAGTTGCTCTTTTTTGTACTATTCTCAAAAAATAGGAAGGAATTGGAATAGGGAGGACTCTGAATAGATAAAGCAATTTGGGTAGAATAGTCATTTTGATTGCATTAATCTTCCCTATCCAGGATAAAGGAAGTTGCGACCATTGTTTTATTAGATTTGTGATCTGTCTTAATACAGGAGGATAATTGGTTGAGAATAAGTCAGAATGATATGCTGTTAAATGAATTCCAAGATATGGGATTGATTTTTCTGCCCATGTGAATGGGAGTGCAGCCCTAGCCGGGATCAATTCCATGTTTGTGAGTGAAATATTAAGCACTGGGCATTTCTTAGAATCATAAGGCCGGATAGGGCTGCAAATCCATCAAGAGCTGGTATTAAGTTAGGACCAGAGACCTGTGGTGATGATAGAAAAAGCAATATATCATCTGCAAATATACATAATTTGTGTGTAATACCTCCTACTTCAATGCCAGTTATAGTTTGGTTTGTTCTGATGTATTGGGCAATGGGTTCGAGTATAAGTGCAAATAATAAGGGAGATAATGGGCAACCCTGTCGGGTACCTCTTTCGATATTAAAGGCTTCAGATTTGTATCCAGCATATTTTATATAGGCTTTGGGTTTATTATATAATGCTTTGATCCATGTTAAAAAGTGGGGTCCAAAACCCCATTTTTGTAATGAATATTGCATATATTGCCAGGATACTGTGTCAAATGCCCTCTTAATATCGAGAGATAGAAAACATAAAGGGATTTTCCATTTTTTAGCAATATGTGCCAATAACATTGCCCTGCGTATATTATCGCCTGCCTGTCTATTTGGCATGAAGCCTACTTGATCTCTAGGTATTAATTTTCCTATAATGCTATTGAGGCGTTTTGCTATTATTTTTGCTAATAATTTAATATCGAAGTTTAACAGAGAGATAGTCCGATAATTCACACAGGAACTATCATCAGAAAGGGGTTTTGGGATCATACAAACAATTGCCATTAGTGTTTCTTGCTGAAAAGAATGTCCATCTAGAAGTTTGTTAAAAGTTTCAGTGAGAATGGGAGAGAGTATTTCTGAGAATGTTTTATAGTATAAAGCCGAGTAGCCGTCTGGGCCTGGTCTTTTGTTAAGTTTTAGGTCTTTTATGGTGTTAGAAACTTCATCTATAGTTATAGGCTCATCCAAACTGCTTTTTTGATTCTGAGATAACTCAGGTACGGTTATTTTTGAGAAGAAGGATTCAGCCTCTGTAGGATTAAATTCATTGTTTGTCTTGTATAAAGTTGCGAGATGTGAGTGAAATTTATGGACTATTTTAACTGGATTACAAGTGTAAACATTTTTTGATAATTTCAAACGTATTGGTTTGAAAGATTTGTTAGTTGAATTTAATGCCCGAGCCAAATATGTACCTGGTTTGTTTGTATTCATGTAGAAATTGTGTTTGGAGCATTTGAGGGATTTATCAACTGAGTCAGTGAGAAATAGATCGTATTCCAATCTAGATTTTTCCAGATGAGATTTTGTACTCTGAGATGGATTATCTTGAAATGATATGTAGGCTGCATTAAAATTGAGTTCTAGTTTTTTTGCTAGATTTTTGCGTTCCCGTTTAAATAGTGCCATTTGTCTTTGTATTGTACCACGCAAGACAGGCTTATGAGCTTCCCACAGTGTTATTGGGGAGATGTCTGTTGTATTATTAATTGATATGTATTCCTTTAAAGCTTGTTCAATGGCCATCTGATGTAGTGGGTGTTTGAGCATTATGTCCGGTAAGTACCACGTTGGGTCATGCGCTTTTGGTATGGCTGAGGCTATAGTAGTGTATACTGCATTATGGTCCGACCACGGAATCGGAATTATATCTGATGCAATAATTTCTGGTATCATTCCTATTGTTAGAAAAATATGATCTATTCTGGTGAAGGTTTGATGAGGGTGCGAGAAATAAGTGAATTTCTTTTTCATTGGGTTACTTTCTCTCCACGAATCTACCAGATTGTATTTGGAAAGAAGTTGAGAAAAAGGTAATCTAGAGGTTATTTTGGATGGTGTAAAAGGTGATTTATCTAGAAATGGGAGGAGGACCTGGTTCGAATCCCCACACATTATCACTGTTCCTATTTTGTGTGTATTAATCACTTGTAATATATGTGAGAGGAATGGTGTAGGTTGTTTGTTAGGAGCGTAGTAGGAAATCACTGTGATTGCTGTATCCATTATATAACCCATGAGTATCAGGTATCTACCTTCTGGGTCTTTAATTTCTGATGATAAGGTGAATGGTGTGGATCGGTGAAATGCAATTAGAGTTCCCCTTTGCTTGGTACAGGCAGAAGCCGTGTAAATTTGTTGATAAAAAGGAGAAATATATTTTGGAGTAGAATCTTTGGTGAAGTGTGTTTCTTGGAGGCATACTATGTGAGCCTTCTTGTTATGGAAAGTACGGAAGGCTTTGGTCCTTTTTTGAGGGACATTTATTCCCTGAACATTCAGGGAAAGTATATTCAGTGGTGCCATGGCAATAGATCAAATAGTTTTTGACTTACTTTTTGTTATGCAGAGCTGACTGCGCAGATCAACCTGTGTGGACTGAAGAGATGAATAGATAGAAAAGAAACCAGTGAATTCTGGAGTAAAGAGTAAACAAAAAACATATGAGATTAGATGATACATTGTATAAATTATTTTTTGCAAGTAATCACAATTTACCCGTGAAAGAGAATAAATATCTCTCTCAGGGGAATAAGTGCCTTCGTCACACTCCCACATAATATGGTTGGGAGAATGAGGAGGGCTAACAGGAGAGAAGTGCTATGTCAAAAGACATCATAATGATGTTTCATTAATTGGAGTGCAGAATATAGTTTTTGTTGAAATTATTTATTCCAGGGTGGTTGTATATGGTTAGTCTTGCCCTAGGCTAAATAATTCAGTTAGAAAGGTACTGTTAATAACTTTGGTATTGATGAAGATAGTTTGAATTATTTTGGGATTTTAACCCTTTTAGAGTAAACAATTACATATTTTATTCATATGTAACTGTTTAGATATGTTAACTCATAAAATTGAGGTTGTATTGCTTCAGATTAGAATAAACAAAAACATAATTCTAGGAACTAGTTAGGTAATAATATATTTGTTTTAAGAAAAGAAAGAAAAAGCTTCCATTACTTCTGGATTATTGAACATATTTGTCATAAAAAGTAATAAATCTATTGTTATTACCTGATAATATATAACTGAACAAGAATTTCCTTATTTCACTTATATATTCTAAGGCTATATGAATCAGAAGTAATAAGAAATATAACTGGAATGTAACATGATCCCACACAGTGTGTGACTATCAGAATGCAGTTACATTCAGTTATAAATATAGATTTTTTATAGAGAACCATCTCTTAGTATAATAAATGAAGAGATATCAGGAATTAGGATGTCAGTCCATTGAATCTTCTTGGTCTATGGATGATGTGGCATAACGGCCTCTTTTGTGAGAATGATGATTCCCATTTTGTTCTGAAATTTTCTGGGTGCTGCCTGAAGGTGAAGATGATGCCATTCTTCTGCGTGTGGGAGTGTTGCTGCTTGTGGGTTCTGTCAGATTTAATTTTAAAAGGGTTTGTTGTAGTTCATCTGCTGATCGGCTTCTGTAAATTGTACCTTGGTAGTTAAATCTGACTGAAAAGGGGAAGCCCCATTGATACATAATGTTGTGGCGTTGCAGTTCCATTAGTTGGGGTTTTATGGATCGTCTTTTAGTAATAGTAAGTTGGGATAGGTCAGCAAAAATTTGATAATTGTGTCCTTGAAAATTAAGTTCCTTTTTTTTCTCTTGCAGCAATTAGTATTTGTTCTTTCGTTCTGTAATAATGAAATTTTGTGATTATATCACGTGGGGGTCCATCTTTCTTTTTGGCTGTGAGGGCTCTGTGTACTCTGTCCAGTTCTAAACGTTCAATAGGGATATCTGGCTTTAGTTCTTGTAATAGAGCAGTAATAGTAGATTGCAGGTCTGTCACAGTTTCAGGTATTCCCCTTATGCGCAAGTTTGAACATCTGGCTCTATTTTCGTAATCTTCGAGCTTAGTTTGAAGTATTAAATTCTCTTTTTTTAATTGTTCCAATTCTGTTATATTTTCTTGGGTTGTAATTTCAATTTCATCCATTTTTATTTCTAAGGCTGCGGTGCGGTTTCCCAGCTCTCTTATTTCTTTGGTTAGGCTTTTTGTTATTTGGTCTGAGGTTTGTTTTAAAGCCTTATGAAGCATCTTTTCAAATTGTAATAATATTACTGGGGATGCTGAGGAGGCTTGTGGAGAAGTTTGTGAGAGGATTTGTTCTGTATCTGACTCAAATGGAGAGTCTTGCTGTGACATTTTCTGTCTGTGAGAGCGCCCTGATGCTGTATGTTGTGAGGTGACTGGAGCTGCTTCAGCTGCAGTGAGTGCCTGTGAGCTCTTTGTGAGGTGATTTTTATTTCTGCCACGGTTTCCTCCCAGTACCATATTTCCTGCCCAAACTTTCACAGTTTGTTCCCTGGGGCAAAAAGGTTCAAATGGATACCTTTTGAGCCTGCAGGCTCCGCTTTGTCCTTCTCTTCTCTCCTCAGCGATGTGGAGCTCTAACAATGCATGTCTGCTCCGCTAGGCTCCGCCTCCTGCCCCCCATATGGAACTTTCTTTCCATCTATATTACACAGACTGCCAATGACATTGCTAACCCTGCTCAAAGGAATGTTGCAGCTTGTCCAGGGACAAAGGACCGATCACCACAGAACAATTTTTACTTCCCATTTACAAAACAGGGGGGTTTATTTTGCCTTTCCTATCATGCTGTAAAATCAAGTGGTGGAATGGGTTATTTTATAGCATAGTTATAATTGAATTGTTAGATTTTAAGACTACGTGTTGTTTTTTAAAGCTAAGCCTCCCCTATTGATATTTAAAATAACCCATCGGGCTGGTTTATGAGCTCAGCACAGGAAGTCAGGCTACAGCAGGGGTAGACAACCTGGGGCCCTCCAGCTGTTGCAGAACTACAAGTCCCATCATGCCCCTGGGAGTATTTGTAACTGCTAGCCTTGCAATGCCTCATGGGAAATATAGTTCCACAACAACTGGGGGGCCCCAGGTTGCCTATCCCTGGGCTACAGGATATGATGTAATAGGAAATAGGGGGGGAATAGGACTTTGAACAGGCTATGTGGTCAGACAAGGACAAAGCATTGTTTTGGGATTCAAAGAAGTAAGATTTTGGAGAAAACAGATGTTTTCTGTGGTCATTGTCTGCAGGTATTATTTCCCTCTTTAAGGCATTCAGCTGGGCTCCTCCTATCTCAGGTTCCTGCTCTATGCTTGCTCTGGGATCATTGTGTCATACTGTTTTTCATTTCAGTCTGCTGCTGTACCCTGCCTCTATGGGGAACACTGCCCAGCCAGACCACCCATTGCCTATAAGGTAAGAGATTAGGTGAGTAGTGAAGTTATTTAAAAAAAAAGAGGACATATGGTCCCAATGCTGTTGGATTATATACAGTCCTACAAGGACCTCAAGACAGGGAGGACCCTTGAAAGGCCAAAACAAGTCGCCATGCAATGTTGACCAAAGTCATCATCTCACCTCACATTATCATTGCTCCTGATCTACAAAAACATTGCAGGCTACCAGCCCTAACAGTTGAAGGGTTTGCGGAGGAAAGTCATTGCCTGATAAGCTAGTATGTTAAGTCTGCTTGGATGAAGCGGCAACAGAGAAGAAGTGGATGTCAGGGATGTTGCAGCTTTGATTAAAGAATCGGCCAAAGAGTCGATATATAAAGTCTCTAGTCCTCAGGCTGAATTACCTAGCACTTCCAGTCAGAGCCAGCAGGTGGTGTTCGTCAAAACTGTGTCCTATGATAGGGGAAATGTCATTCTGCTGCTGTTGACTCCAATGGTGGATGTATCAACAATGCGACTGGCAAGACATGTCACTCTATGGTTATGTTCAAGAACACTCTAGACTGAAAGTTAGATCTAGATCTAAAGTGCCCTTATGTAGCATTTGGAGGTGCCTGCAACCAAAATGGTGGGACATTGGTGGGAATTTAAGGGTCGTCCACCTTCTATTATTGATAAATCTGGGAGCATGGATGCTCTTTGTAGTATTAACAGATGCCTACTTACACGTCTCAATCCATCCTGCATTTCAGAAGTACCTTCGTTTTGCCATACATTAGTTCCACTACCAGTTTCGGCGCCTTCCTTTCGGTCTGTCCACCTCCCTCTGAATATTTACAAAGGTCATACTGTCTGCCATATCAAGGGGAATGAAAATGCACCACTACTTGAAATTCCACAGATGTGTGGAAGTAGGGTTGATGCGTTTTGTGGGAATACTGCTTCCTTAGGACCTCCTTTGCCTTTCTTGTATTTACATATAACACAATCTATAGTTAAAACTACAAGTAAATAGAACGTTTTAATTAATATAAAAAAAATAAACATAATTACATACAATAATGATTAAGGCCCTGAGGAAGCTGTATTCTCATGAAAATGCATCTGTGGCATTTTAAGCAGGATGCTTTAGAGATTTTTTTCTAAAATTAATGGCCGACTCTGTGCACATATGTAATGTATTTTATAATGCATGGAATGACCATGATTTTTTATGTCTTTTTGTATAAATAACATTTTTAAAAAATATTTTACAACCTCAATAATGGGTACTTTTACCCCCCTCCTTCCCAGACCAATTTTCAGCTTTCCGTGCTGTCGCATTTTCAATGAGAACTGCGCGGTCATGCTACACTGTACCCAAATTAAATTTTTATCATTTTGTTTACACAAATAGAACTTTATTTTGGTGGTATTTATTTACTACTTTGTTTTTTATTCTTTGCGATATAAGCGACAAAAGAGAAAATTTTGAAAAAAACCCTATATTTTCTGCTTTCTATTTTAAAAGAAATCCAATAACATCGAATTTTGTAATGAATTTAAGCCAAAATGTATTCTGCTACATGTCTTTGGTAAAAAAAAATCCTCATAAGTGTATAATAATTGGTTTGTGTGATGACGGACAGATGTACGCAGATGACCATGTATATATGTGTGCAGATGATCACGGACACATGTGTGCAGATGATCATTGGGACATATGATTTCACTGGGACATATGTGGGGGACAGGTGTGGGGTGACACTGTTGTGGGGACACTATTTTGGGGACACTGTGGGGTGACACTGCTGTGGGGACACTAGGCCAGTGATCAGTGTGTAAAAAGCTGTAAAAAACAGCCCATACTCACTGATCACCAGCCAGCTGCAGCGATCCGCTCTCCCACTTCTCACTGACAACTTCCGTGTGAGGAGAAGAAAGTCGATGGCCTAGCAACCAGCTCTCTATTTACGTCACATGATGGCTGTGAACTTAGCCATCATGTGATCAGGAGGGCCAAGCACAGAGCCCTCCTGCCAATCTGAGATGCACCGTGTCCAGATGACACGAGCGCATCATGATCGCGCAGCTGCACAGGCACGCGCACATGATCCCCTCCTTCTGCAGGACCTTACTGAACGTCCATTCAGAAGGAAGAAGTGCCCACCCGGCCGTATATAGGCAGTGGCCGGGTGAGAGGTGGTTAAATAAGGTGTTATTACTTTTGGAGGTATATATAAAGTCCCATACCCAAGTCATTTCATATTGTATTATTTAGGGATGATACCTCCTTGAGTAGTGTGAGATTAAAAGGGGCAACCATTTTCTTATTTCTACCAAGTTTAGGTGCTAGAAGTGAGGCAAATTTAGTTTTAGGCATTGCTGTTTTAAGTGGAGACATAATTGTGTTTTGCCTACTCTAGGTTCTGCAGCTGCAGACTTGCCTGTCTCCCCCTGTCTTTCCAGAACTTTCTGGAAACATAGTGAGCAGGAGAGGGCAGACTCTGAGCTGGCCCTGGATACAGCCTCAGCCAATCCCCAG
Organism: Aquarana catesbeiana; assembly: GCF_042186555.1. Taxonomy (NCBI): domain Eukaryota; kingdom Metazoa; phylum Chordata; class Amphibia; order Anura; family Ranidae; genus Aquarana; species Aquarana catesbeiana. The sequence continues at coordinate 150,524,578 of NC_133326.1, read as the reverse complement.
TCAAGAAGAGTGATCAGCAGGGGGCTGAGCATGGTATATAAGGGTGAGAGCAGAGAGTAGCAGGGTCCTTTGCCTGCAGGAGAGTGACCCAGCCTGGAAATGCTGTTAAACCTTTCAAGGCTTCGGATGAGCCTCAAGAAGTCCTGGATGATTCTCACTCACCAAGGAGCCATAGGATCACCCCTAAAGTTGAAGGAACACCCAAGGCAGCATCAAGAGGGGATCTCTTTGGGATACTTTAGGCCAGAGTCGATTGAAGCTGAAAGGAGGCCTTCAGACTGTCTGGATCACAGTGAATAGGCTGCAGAGAAATCCTGGGTGAGAGATACTGTTGCCTGTACACCCCTTCTAGATAGGAAACCATTCCAGACCTGCTGCCAGGGCTGTACCTTAGAGGAAACCCCCCTCACCACAACTTCTGGTTTACTTCACTTAACTGCTTCAAGATAGTATCTTCATTCAAGTTGTTTAGTTCTGGCATCCCAAAGCTTTTCACAATCCCTATCCCAGTTCTACAAAACAAATAAAAACAACAAAAAAAGACAATACCTGCCTAAATACTGTCAGAGGACTGAATGAGATTGGATGCACCTGGCTGAAAATACCCTGTGCTTGTCTTCTTGCTCCATTAAGGGATCAGAACCTGGGATCAAGTCACCAGAGCAGTCCTGTCAGTGCAGTACATTAAAGCATTTGTTAACCGAAATAAATAAAATAAAGATCCTGTTCCCTTAAAGCATGTTATACAGCACAGTGCTTGTGCTGTGTCATTTGAACCCCCGTATCACCTGAAATACCTGGCTGATCCTGCCTGGCTATACCCTTCCCTCTGCAAACAGACCACAATAATCATGGCTGGTGACCTCTGATATTGTGGTCCATTTGCGTGATCCCGTCAGCTGCAGCCCTGTTCTGTCTCCTGTGTCCTTCACCCCCTCCTCCCCCTTCCCCTCTCTGCCTGTCTCTGCTCTACCAGTGCAAGCCCCCCCTCCTGCTGCTCTCATTTTAGCTATTAAATGCTGCCACCCTCTCTGCACCATTATAATAATTGTCCCTGTGTCTGTGTTCTGTAAAAAAAAACTGCATTATTGTACCTGTATGAGCTACGCTCCCGGCGCTCAGCTGATTGTCGGCGGCTCGGTGCTCTCTGTCTCTCCTCTCTCCCCCTCCTCCCCGGCTGATGTCAGCGGGAGGACTCGGCACCACCCACTGCAGCTGTGAGCTGGAGAGACAAGGGAGGAGAGGAATCAGCTGAGCGCCGAGAGCAGAGCTCATACAGGTACAATCTTGCATTTTTTTACAGAACACAGGCACAGGAACAATTATTATAATGGTGCAGAGAGGATGGCAGCATTTAATAAAAGTGGGTTTACAACCACTTTAAGACAATTAAAAAAGCCTACTCTTCACAAGACTTTCTTGTTCCAGAAGTCTTAAGAGCACATTCAACCAAGGCAGTAGCAACAGGACAGTGCAGTGGCAAGTGTCTCCTGAGGCAAAATACAAGTCAGCAACATGGTCCTCCCCAAACACCTTCATTTTACATAGTTACATATTTACATCAAGTCCATCCTATGTGTGTGATTATATGTCAGTATTACCTTGTATATCCCTGTATGTTGTGGTCGTTCAGGTGCTTATCTAATAGTTTTTTGAAGCTATCGATGCCCCCCGCTGAGACCACTGCCCGTGAAAGGGAATTCCACAACCTTGACACTCTTAAAGTAAAGAACCCTCTATGTAGTTTAAGGTTAAACCTCTTTTCTTCTAATTTTAATGAGTGGCCACGTGTCTTGTTAAACTCGCTTCTGCAAAAACAGTTTATCCCTATTGTGGGGTCACCAGTACGGTATTTGTACATTGAAATCATATCCCCTCTCAAGCGTCTCTTCTCCAGAAAGAATATGTTCAGTTCTCGCAACCTTTCTTCATAACTAATATTCTCCAGACTTGTTAACTTTGTTGTCCTTCTTTGTACTCGCTCCATTTCCAGTACATCCTTCCTGAGGACTGGTGCCCAGAACTGGACAGCATACTCCAGGTGCAGCCGGACCAGAGTCTTGTAGAGCGCGAGAATTATCGCTTTATCCCTCGAGTTAATCCCTTTTTTAATGCATGCCAATATTCTGTTTGCTTTGTTAGTAGCACCTTGACATTGCATGCCATTGCTGAGCCTATCATCTACTAGGACCCCCAGGTCCTTTTCCATCCTAGCTGTTGAACCAGGTCTCTGAAATTCCCACAAAATCCAAATCCTCCTCGTACAACAATATCTCTAGTTCACCCATCTTGTCCGCCAAGCTCCTGGCATTGGTGAACATGCCACCTAGTTTAGACCGGTCACATACTATCCTCTTATTGGGTGTTCTGAGATTGCAACTAGGACTTGTTACTATACTTACCTTGGGTTTATGTGCTTTAGTCAACCTACCACTAATGCCCCCAATACTACCCTCTGGACTATGTGCCGCACTGACTATCTCTACCTCTGGACCCTCCCCCCGTCGCCTAGTTTAAAAGCCCCTCTAACTTTTTGGCCATCTTTACTACCAGCAGATCTGCACCCTCCCCATTTAGGTGCAGTCCATCCCTTCTATAGTACTGGTGACCGACTGAGAAGTCGGCCCAGTCCTCCAGGAACCCAAACCCATCCTTACTACACCAGCTCCTCAGCCACTTGTTTACTTCTTTAATCTCCCTCTGCCTTTCTGGTGTGGCTCGAGGTACCAGTAGTATTCCTGAGAATACTATTCCTGAGAATACTGAGAATATTCCTGAGAATACTACCTTGAAGGTCCTTTATCTCAATTTAGCTCCCAAGTCCCTAAAATTGTTCTTTAGGACACTCCATCTGCCTCTAACTTTGTCATTGCTGCCAACATGGACCATGACAGCTGGGTCTTCCACAGCCCCTCCCAGTAATCTGTCCACCAGATCCGTGATGTGCCGAACCTGAGCGCCCGGTAGGCAGCATGCAGTTCAGCGCTTCAGGTCTTTGTCACAGATTGCCCTCTCTGTCCTTCTAAGAATTAAGTCCCCTACCACCAGAATCTGTCTATTCTTTCCCTTCGCTCCCCCCACTCTCACTGGAGGAATTCTTCCCCTGGCAGCTAGGAGAGTCCCTCGGCTCCAGCAGTGCTGGTCCCTGACTGGATTCACCAATGTCACTCAATGGAGCGTACTTATTGGGATGCTCCAGCCCTGGATCGGCCTCCCTGGCACTTCCCCCTCTATCCTTCCTGACTGTCACCCATCTACTCTTTTCTGGTGCCTGCACCTCTTTGTCTCCACCCGCATCTGTGCTGGCCCCGGGTACGTTCCTGGCTCTCCTTTTAGTATAGAGGGTCTTCTCAGTGCTGACAGTTGCTTCCCTAGATTCAAAACCTGGGCTTCCAGGGAAACAATGTGCTTACATTTTGCAAAGCAGTATTCGCCCTCGATCAGATGATTAAGGAACTCATACATGCAGCAAGATGTACATCAAGTCGCATCTCCACACCAGCCAGGCATTGTACCTACTAATTTAATGAGGATTGGGGATTATACCCTGTCCAAATTACCTAACAACTAGCTTCCTGACACTAATACTCAACAATACAATACACAGGTACTCAACAAGACAATACACAGGTATTCGTTGCTCACGTGCACTCGCAGCCCACGTGCACTCGCAGACAACGTGCACTCGCAGACCATGTGCACTCGCAGCCTACGCGCACACGCAAACCACGTACACACGCAGACAACGTGCACTTGCAGACCACGTGCACTCACAGACCATGTGCACTCGCAGACCACGTGCATTCACAGCCTATGTGCTGACGGAACGAAAAGAAAAAAAAAGGCTCTTTAAAAAGTGACAGAGGGGGTGTTAAAAAAGCTGCAAGGAAAACCCCCCCAAAAAAACTAAAAATGCAACACAGCAATCACCAGCAGTCAAAAGCAAAACTTGTTCACACTCCACTCAAGGTTCCCACTGTTCAGTTTCCAACCAGCAAGTCATTACGTTTTATCAGGTGGACCCGGCTCAGCTTATTACAGTAGAATTTGGGAAATTTGTTGTGCAGGCACATACTTAGGCAACTGATCATTACAATTTTTTTCTTGCGCCATCCCATCTGGCAAGTTAGTTCCCATTGTATGCTGCCATGATAGGCCAGGAAAATGGTAAATTATATACTCACCTTTCCGTAATTTACCTTTCCTAGTGCACCTTCATGGCAGCATACAAATTCCCACCGAAATGGTGAGAGTTATAGAGAATTCTGCAAGCGGGGTCTGATTTATAGTTAACCAGTCTTATCAGGTTTCGAGGGCGGAGCCACAACCCATTGTATGCTGCCATGCAGATGCACCAGGAAAGGAAAATTATGGAAAGATGAGTATACAATTTTCGTTTTTTTCTTTTTGCTAAGCATTCTATTACTTAGGAATAGTGATAAGCTGAATTTACCTGGTTTTAATTCCTTGGATATTCACCAAACTCTGCTGAAAATCAAATGTTAATGCAAACCCCAATGAACTCAATGGGAGTCAAATCTTTAAAATTAATACTGTGCATTTTTAAGACTAATAGAGTAGGGATTTTTAAGAAAAGGGCATGGGGAGCTAGGCACTGCCCTAGAGAACATGTACTAATGAGAAAATTTTCTTAAAAAACTCTTTGCAGCGAGGAACAGCTCTTTTAATAATGCTTACAGTGAAACATTAAAAATGCATTATTCCTTTAAATAACTTGCTTGGAGGATTCCCTAAAAATTCCTCCTCCGAAGTGGTACATCTGTAGGATATTCTACCGCAAAAGAGACATTTACAAAGAAAAAATAAATACCATTTGCTACTAAATGACATTTTCATATTGGATTCTTTTTGGTATGGGGGCCAATGCAATTTTTATTTTTTTTTTAATCCGTTCAGCAGGGAGCAGCTTTTTTATATTGCTTCAAGTAAAATATTAAAATGCAAAACTGTTAAATAACATGCCTAGGGATACCCTAAACCTGAGTGTGAACTGGCACAGCTGTAGATGTACATAATATATTACAGCAAAAGTGAAATGCACATAGAAGAAAAAATACATTGCTGGTAAATTACTTAGTTCTGTTTGTAAACTTAATGGGTTGGGGGTTCCCTCCACCTATACCAGACCTTTTTCTAAATAAGGGGCTGGTATAAATTTTATGGGGGGACCCTAAGTAAAAAAAAAAGCTATCAGAGGTTGCCCCTAAAAACACATACCAGACCTTTATATTTGATGAGGGACTGGCAAATATTTTAAGGGGTCTCCCCCAAATTCTATTGCAGGCTCACTGGATCTTGTATGGATTGTTAAGTAAATATTTTATTATATATTTTCATGTGACAACACTGAAAAAAATGACACTTTGCTACAATGTAAAGTAGCAAGTGTACAGCTTGTATAACAGTGTAAATTTGCTGTCCCCTCAAAATAACTCAACACACAGTTAGTGTTACAAGGTCTCAGGTGTGAATAAGGAGCAGGTGTGTTAAATTTGGTGTTATTGCTCTCACTCTCTCATACTGGTCACTGGAGGTTTAACATGGCACCTCATGGCAAAGAACTCTCTGAGGATATGAAAAAAAAATTGTTGCTCTACATAAAGATGGCCTAGGCTATATAAACAGAATGCCAAGACCTTGAAACTGAGCTTCAGCCTGGTGGGCAAGACCATACAGCAGTTTAACAGGACAGGTTCCACTCAGAACAGGCCTCGCCATGGTCGACCAAAGAGGTTGAGTGCATGTGCTCAGCGTCATATCCAGAGATTGACTTTGGGAAATAGACGTATGAGTGCTGCCAGCATTGCTGCAGAGGTTGAAGGGGTGGGGGGGGGGAGGGTCAGCCTGTCAGTGCTCAGATCATACCCCACACACTGCATCAAATTGGTCTGCATGAAGGAAGCCCCTTCTAAAGATGATGCACAAGACAGCCTGCAAACAGTTTGCGGAAGACAAGTAGACTAAGGACATGGATTACCGGAACCATGTCCTGTGGTCTGATGAGACCAAGATAAAGTTATTTCGTTCAGATGGTGTCAAGCGTGTGTGGCGGCAGCCCGGTGAGGAGTACAAAGTCAAGTGTGTCTTGCTAACAGTCAAGCATGGTGGTGGGAGTGTCACGGTCTGGGGCTGCATGAGTGCAGCTCCAGACTGCTGGGGAGCTACAGTTCATTGAGGGAACCATGAATGCCAACATTTACTGTGACATACTGAAGCAGAGAATGATCCCCTCCCTTCGGAGACTGGGCCGCAGGGCAGTATTCCAACATGATAATGACCCCAAACACACCTCCAAGATGACCACTGCCTTTCTAAAGAAGCTGAGGGTAAAGGTAATGGACTGGCCAAGCATGTCTCCAGACCTAAACCCTATTGAGCATCAGTGGGGCATCCTCAAGCAGAAGGTGGAGGAGTGCATGGTCTCTAACATTCACCAGCTCCATGATGTCGTTATAGAAGAGTGGAAGAGGTCTCCACTGGGAACCTGTGAAGCCCTGGTGAACTCCATGCCCAAGAGGGTTAAGGCAGTGCTGGAAAATAATGGTGGCCACACAAAATATTGACACTTTGGGCCCATGTTGGACATTTTCACTTAGGGGTGTACTCACTTTTGTTGCCAGCGGTTTAGATATTAATAGCTGTGTGTTGAGTTATTTTGAGGGGACAGCAAATTTACACTGTTATACAAGCTGTACACTCACTACTTTACATTGTAGCAAAGTGTAATTTCTTCTAAAATAAGGGTCCCTGGATACTGTTCCCCAGTTGGCAGCTTGATTGTAAACAAAGGGTTTTCAGATGCTAGCTGATGCCCTTGACCAAATAGGAGCATGCCCATATTTGATGAACAATGTCAACTTGCATAGCCACCCCTTTGTGTACATTGATCTGTTGGCTAGGAATGCCCAAGCTGGCAGAAGAAAGATGCCAGGGATTCATCACTGGTGGTTAAGACACTGGCAGCTGCTGGCTTGGTGGACAGGCAAATGAATCTTACATTAGTCCAAAACCAAATCTCATGCCTACTTAGGAATAACCTTGTCTGCAAGATTTAAGAGTTGCAGCAGGTTTTACAGTGGGAAGAAAGAAGTATTCTTTGTTTTCCTTGTTTTCATTTTCACGGTTAGCTGTCAGAGACAAATTTGCAGCATTTAGTCTGAGTAGCTAAATGCATCAAATGTAAATCCTTTTATCTTAGAGCTCAGCAATCCTGCCAACTCTGTCAACAGCGTGTCTTTCTGTGTACGTGTGTCCACTGCGCAATTCTAACAATATGAAATGTGTAGAAAATGTGTAGAAGAGCAAGATATCAACAGGTTAAGTATTAACAAAGAGGATGATAGACACGGAGGACTGCAATCTTAAGCATTTACCATGGCCTCTCATGCCCATTCTTTAATATAAATGTGTTGAGTGATGGTACAGGAGACTGGCTGATAAAAAAACAGTGTGTGTATACAAATTTAAAATACAGTAGAAGTGATTGTGTGGTACAGACACTTTCTGCTTTCAGATAGACCAGAAACTTATATGACAGTGAACAGCAGAACAAGGCATTAACCTGTATTTTACACTATGCTGGCAATCATAAACTGCAACACAATAATTGCTTGCCTCTTACAGTACATACACAGCAGAGTTGCCAGACTGGGTTTACCCCAGCCAAGACTGATTTAAAACTACCACCATATGTTTTGAGACTGTGTACCTCTTCTCAGTTGTGGGTTTTGAACCTGTGATCTACTCTGCTGTAGGTTTTGGAGACACGGGGTAAATACTTTGTCCAAACTTTCGGTTCTCTAAGACGCACTTAGCTCACAAATGTGCACTTGGCAGATGTGCAAATTTTGTCTGGCAACTCTGACGCCAAGCAAACAATACAATAAGTTGGCATTCTGAGCCTAGCTGTCCCTTTAGTCATCTTCTTGCTTTAATATTGAACAATACTAGGAGGAGAAGTTTTGTCCTGCACCTATCTTCCAACTGCCACACTAATGTCCTATTTAGGGACACTATTAGCCATCACCCAAAAAGGGAGAGGACCACATGGGAAAAAAAGTAAAGGTTAAGTATGGTATTATAATTTTTTTAACTAATGTACTTCTTACTACATGTTACTAATTTAAATGCCAGCTCTGACAATATTTCTGCAACGCTGAACCAATTACATCAGGTGTAAAAAAATGGGCTTGCAAGCTCACAAGGTTAACCATATATGTATGAGTAACAACTTTTGAGTGGAAGAAAATTACCCTTGGGACAGCATATTAAAGCTACACCATAGACATTGGGCCACTCAAAGAAAGAATTTATCAAGCAGGTTGGAGAATCTTTTCTTGCTTTTACTTTCCCTGATAACATCTTGTGCCAATAATATCCACACTGCATCTCCCTCACCCTGCTCCATAGGCTTATAATGAATGATTGGTAAATGCTCATACACAGGGGCTTGACAGCATACACAGGTGCATGAGTGTAGTCATACCTGTACATCCAACCATTGTTATTGTGTCTAAAGACACCTTAACCAGTTGCCCTCTGGAAGAAATTCCCCCTTTGTGACCAGGCCATTTGCTGCAATACAGCACTGAGTTATTTTAACTGAAAATTGTGCGGTCATGCAACACTGTACCCAAATTTAATTTATGTCACTTTTTCCCCACAAACAGAGATTTCTTTTGGTGGTATTTGATCACCACTGTTTTGTTTTTATTTTTTGCACTATAAACAAAAACAAATCAACATTATAAAACATATCCAATAAAAAATGTAAAAAAATCTAATTTCTTCATAAATTTAGGCTAATATGTATTCTGCTACATATTTCTGGAAAAAAAAATTCCAATACGCATATATTGATTGGCTGGTTTGTGCAAGTTAAAGCGTCTACAAACTATAGGTTATATACTGGAATTTGTATTTATTTTTTATACTAGTAATGGCGTCAATCAGGAACTTTTAATGAGACTGCAATATTGCGGCTGACAATTGGACACTAACTGACACTTTTGGCACTTTGTGGGAACCAATGCTCAGTGCTAAAATATATGCACTGTACTAATGACACTGGCTTGGAAGGGGTTAAACATCTAGGGTGATCAAAGGGTTAAATGTGTGTCTAACCAGTGTTTATGTATACTATGTGTGGTGTTTTTACTAAGTGATGTGATGGATTTTATTCCCTGCAAAGCCCTGTTAATACTTAACCTGTTGAAATCTTGCTCTTCTACACATTTCATATTGATGGAATTGTGCAGTGGACACACGTACACAGAAAGACATGCTGTTGACAGAGTTGGCAGGATTGCTGGGCTCTAAGATAAAAGGATTTACATTTGATGCATTTAGCCACTCAGCCTAAATGCTGAAAATTTGTCTCTGACAGCTAACCGTGAAAATGGAAACAGGAAAAACAAAGAATATTTCTCTTTCCACTGCCAAATCTGCTTCAACTCCTAAATCTTTCACACAAGGTTGTTCCTAAGTTGGGATGAGATTCAACTTCGGATTGTGGGATTTTGTAGATCTACAGGTGAAGATCAGATAGCACTCTATGCGGACGATACTCTTGTGTTTCTGGGGGATACTGGCCCATCCCTGATTGCAGCTATGTTTTTAATAGACCTGTATGGATCCTTTTCAGGATTTAATAACAACTGGGACAAATGCTGTTTGTGGATCCTGTGCATGTGGGACATCCACACCAGACTCATCAGTTGGCCTTGGTTACATCATTTAAATATTTGGGAGTGGTAATTACACCGAATGTTATAGAATATACAGATAGGAAAATACTCCCTCTTATTACTAAATTTAGACAACAGAGTAAAACATGGAGTAAATTTCCACTGTCTATGGAGGGGAGAGTGAATTTGGTAAAAATGGTGTGGATGCCCCAGATGCTATATGTATTGCATAATTGCCCCATATGGGACATTATGATTATTTAGGACTTTTGATTAGTTTTTTAGGGATTTTGTGTGGAAGGGTGGAAAACCTAGAATTAGATTAGAAATATTACAACAGCCCATAGATGGGGGGGGGGGGGATTGCGATACCAAATGCAAAATTATACTTTATCGCATCACAATTACAACATTGGCATGGTTGGGAGGTAGAGGATATGGAAGACCCTACACAGGAGATAATAACATCCCAATTTAAAAAATATCCTTTGGTTTAACTAATAGTAGCTCACCATTTTTATAATAAAAAAAGGGTTCCCTACTTTCTACTTGATCCATAGGATATGGGAAGCAGTGCGAAATATCACTCAGCATAGGGGGTATACGAAACATATGCCCATATGGGATAACTTATACCTTTATGAATGGAATAGACTCTCAGAACTTTTGGATTGGAAAAGGGCGGGCATAATATTTTTGTACCAGTTATATGAAGGGGATGTTCTGCTTCCTTTTAATATAAAAATATAAAAAAAAAATATATAAAAAATATCTTCAAATACGTCACGCATTACAAATTCAAAGCTCAAAAATTCCAATTACAGTATGAACACTCTAAAATACTAACAAAGGCAACCTCGGCTGCCTGTATGAAATGAAAAATAATAGGAGATCTTTATTCCAACTTACAAATAATAGAGAATACTGAAAAACATAAAAATAGTTTTGCTCGGTGGCAAGGTAACATAGACGATCAAGATGAGGTGGACTGGACACGAGCTTTAGAAACACTTCCCAGGATATCTCTTTCGCCCTCTCAAAGGCTATGTCAGCTTTTTATTATACATAGGGCTCATTATACCCCACAAAAACTCTATGCTTGGGGAAAAAACACGACACCATTATGTCCATGATGCTCTCTATTTAATTGTTCTCTTCTCCACATGCTCTGGCGATGTCCAAAGCTCATTACTGGGAAAAATATTCATAACCTTAAATTTATTATGCTCCACTGAGATAATAGGGACACCCAAACTTGCACTACTGGAAATAATACCCGATGGAGCATTACCTGTAGAGATGTACACTATGTGGATAGAATCTCTATACTTAGCACGTAAAGTTATTCTACAAAAAAGGTCATCTGTTGATCCTCCAACCCATAAACAATGGGTTAAGAAACTTAACTATATACTTAAAAGATAAAAATTAACATATAAGCATAAAGGTATACCCCAAAGGTTTTGCTAAAATATGGTCATGGTGGATAGAACCTGGTAATGAATTTTTTTGACGGTTTATCTAGTAGAGAGGAATAAAGGTAGTGGAGATAGATGGGAGTAAAGAGTTGAGTTAGAAGGTTGTGGAGTAGATGGGAAGGGAAGAAATTAATACGTAAAAGAAAGATAATCTGAAGCTGCATAGAGGAAGCTACCATAGTCTGACGACTGATATTAAGGGAGCTTAATTTGATGAGTAAATTGTATTTATGTTCCTGTCATGATTTTGATTATTATATGTTAAGTTACTTTAATAAGAGAGGTGCAAGGTCTGTTTGGTTTATGTGTTTTTTTTATTTTTTATTTCTTGATATTTAATTAATTAACTTCATATATTATTTGTGTGGATGTATAATTATAAAATAAAAAAATATTTGATAAAAAAAGAAAGGGATGAGATTTGAGTTTGGGCTAATGTAAGATTCATTTGCATGTCCACCAAGCCAGCAGCTGCCAGTGTCCTAACCACCAGTGATGAATCCCTAGCATCATCCATCTGCCAGCTTGGGCATTCCTAGCCCACAGCTGAATGTAAACAAATGGATGGCTATGCAAGTTGACATTGACATGTTTATCAAATATGGCCATGCTCCTATTTGGTCAATGGCATCAGCAAACATTCACCAACCATTCATTTACAATCAAGCTGCCAGCTGGGGAAATGTCAGTTGTGCTGGGTCTTCATAGATCAGCCATCTTGTTTTGGTTATAATGAATGCAGATTAATCTACTTCGCTGGATGAAGTGATTGACTTTGGATTTGGATTTTGTGGGTCTTTTTTATTAAAATAATTTGTCAAATGTGTCAGTATGTTCATTTATTTTTTTATTTTTTTTGTAAATGAGTAATCAGGGCTACTATTTATACCTTACATGTGAGGGGCAGTGTCCAGGGACCCTTATTTTACATAACCCCCCCCCCTGCAGACCCCTGCAACCACCAGCCAGGGTTGTGGGTAAGAGGCCCTTGTCCTCATCAACATGGGGACAAGGTGCTTTGACAGAGCAGTCTTTCCTGGCAAGCTATCCTCCCTATGTTGAGGGCATGGGGTCAGGTAATGTATGCATATATAAGGGTCTAGGGACCCTACACTTTTTTCATTTTTTGCATGGAGTTCCCCCTTAAAAATCCATACCAGATACAATGGGCCTGCAATAGAATTTGGAGCAGGTGGGAACTTTAAACCCTGTGGTGGGACATGTTTATGCTACCGGTTTAGTTATGGACTGTGTTGTTGGATAATGCTGCTGATTAACTCTTTTTTGCCCTTTTTGAAGAAATAAAGACTGTTTTAACAAGATATTGCTACCTAGTGATCTGGACCTGCAAATATCACACTGTTTAAAAAGTGTTAGCTGGATTGTGGCTTTAATTTGTTAGTTAAGCCAATCTAAATTTGCTAGTAGATACATACATTGAAACATAAAAGAGTTTAACCTCTCCAGTGCTGCAGACCCAGGGTTGCTCCACTGCTACTTTATAAACTGGAGCCACCCTATTGGTATCCAATTGATGTGCAACTCAATCACAACAAACTGATAGACATTCTTTCTTTTCCAATCTACAGTATGTAGATAAAATGTAATCAAACTGAGTTGATTGGCCTGGATGGAAAATTATCGATTGGGAACACTGAGATGCTTTGTTCATGAATTCACATGTACTTCAATTGATCAGATTATAAGATTGCACGGGGAAAACAGAGGTACAATGAATAACTTACAATCGAATCTTCCAACTAGTGATTGAAATCAACTTCCTCATGTGCGGCATATTGATTGAATGGGTTACCAACTATAGATTATTTATTGTTGTTGAGAGAGATCAATTGGAAAATAAATCAATCATTTATCAAAGTTTGTTTGGCCACTATAAGGCAAGAAGTATCTTACTGACCTGATCACCACTAGGGATGGGCTTTATGTTTGGGTCGAGCATGAGTTCAACTCGAACATTGGCTGTTCGCCCGTTCGCTGAATAGCGAACAATTTGGGGTGTTCTCAGCAAATTTTAAATCCGCGGAGCACCCTTTAAAAGTCTATGGGAGAAATCAAAAGTGCTAATTTTAAAGGTCAATATGCAAGTTATTGTCATAAAAAGTGTTTGGGGACCTGGGTCCTGCCCCAGGGGACATGTATCAATGCAGAAAAAAGTTTTAAAAATGGCTGTTTTTTCGGGAGCAGTGATTTTAATAATGCTTAAAGTGAATTAATAAAAGTGTAATATTCCTTTAAATTTCATACCTGGGAGGTGTCTATAGTATGCTTGTAAAGTGGCTCATGTTTCCTGTGTTTAGAACAGTCTGACAGCACAATTGCATTTCTAAAGGAAAAAAAGTAAAAGTTCATTAATAAAAACGGCATGGGATTCCCCCACAGGGGAACCCCGAATCAAAATTTTTAAAAAAATGCATGGGGGTCCCCCCAAATTCCATACCAGGCCCTTCAGGTCTGGTATGGATATTAAGGGGAACCCCGCTCCAAAATTTAAAAAAAAAAATGGCGTGGGCCCCCCCCAAAAATCCATACCAGACCCTTATCCAAGCACGCAACCTGATAGGCCGCAGGGAAAGAGGGTGGGGATGAGAGTGGCATCTTCCTCTGGCTTCTCCCGCTTTGTGACGCTTCTGTTCAGGTGACAGCTCTTATATAACGAAGAGCGGGGCCACCCAGTGACCCCGCCCCCTCTGACGCACGGGGACTTCCCTATGGCTTTCCCCGTGTTGTCAGAGGGGGGCGGGGTCACCCGTTTACGTAATCAGGAGACTCCCATTGAGGCGGATCAGAGGACGAAGCGGAGAAGAAGCCGGAGGAAGATGCCAGACGAGAAGACCGGAGGAAGAACCGGAGGAAGATAGAGGAAGAAGCAAGGGAAGAACAAGATGGAGGAAGAAGAACAGCGAAGGAAGACCAGAAGAGGATGGAAGAAGAAGTGGGGAAAGGAGAAGACATTAATAAAGGAATTATCAAAAACTGTCTATTGTCTTTTTTTACATTTTTGACACTTTTTTGTGAAATAGTAGGGGTACAAAGTACCCCATTACCAATTCACATGGGGGGGCCAGGATCTGGGGTCCCCTTGTTAAAGGGGTCTTCCAGATTCCGATAAGCCCCCTGCCTGCAGATCCCCTCGACCACCGGCAAGGGCTGTGGGGATGAGGCCCTTTTCTCCCCATCAACATGGGGATAAGGTGCTTTGGGGGGCTACCCCAAAGCACCCTCCCAATGTTGAGGGCATGTGGCCTGGTATGGTTCAGGAGGGGGGCGCTCTCTCTCCCCCCCTCTTTTCCTGCGGCCTGCCAGGTTGCGTGCTCGGATAAGGGTCTGGTATGGATTTTTGGGGGGACCCCACGCCATTTTTTTTACACTTTGGCGTGGGGTTCCCCTTAAAATCCATACCAGACCTGAAGGGCTAGTGTGGATTTTGAGGGGGACCCCCACGCATTTTTTTAAAAATTTTGGTTCGGGGTTTCCCTGTAGGGGAATCCCATGCCATTTTTATCAATGAACTGTTATGTGTATTGCCGGACCGACAATTCTTTATAGCCACGAGTAGTTTTAAATGACTTTTTTCCTTTAGAAATGTCATTTTGCTGTCAGACTGTTCTAAACACGGGAAACATGCACCCCTTTACAGGCATACTATAGACACCCCCCAGGTACGAAATTTAAAGGAATATTACACTTTTATTGTGTCACTTTAAGCATTACTAAAATCACTGCTCCCGAAAAAACGTCCGTTTTTAAAACTTTTTTTGCATTGATACATGTCTCCTGGGGCAGTACCCAGGTGCCCAAGCACTTTTTAAGACAATACCATGCATATAAGTCTTTAAAATTAGCACTTTTGATTTTTCATGTTTTTCGTGTCCCATAGACTTTAATGGTGTTCGAACAAATTTTCTGCCTGTTCGCATGTTCTGGTGAGAACCGAACGGGGGGGGGGGGGGGGTTGTGTTATTGCCCATCCCTAATCACCACAGCATTTAGGGATTGGTATTAGGAGGAAACACATACACAATATTGGTATAATGTTTGGCACTAAACCATCTGATGAAAAAGATTTTAAAAGTTTAACATTTTAATGAAAAGGCATGCATCTGTATGCTGATACATGAAGCTGCAACCATGTGAATGGTGAGTGGATTGAAAGTTCTGGGGGATGAACCCCTAAAAATTAGTCTCTAAAAAAGTCTCTAAATGAAGGCTGTAAAGGGTGCAAGGCTGCTTCAGGCACGGGCTGAGGAACCCGATTGCTGTAACCTTCTACCTATTGGTATAGTTATCCCCCAGTGGCGACAAGTGCATGTGTATGTGTATTTATATGTATACACATGTATCACTGTTGCATCTAGTTCATTTTATGCATCCTTTTCACCTTTTTTACAACAAGGTACATACGCAGGCATTTACCCACCTAAGACCTATTCCATCAAATGGTGCTTTTATCCAAACCGACTGGTAACGTTATTTCTCATTTTCATCTTATATATATATATATATATATATATATATATATATATATATATATATATATATATATAAATGTGTGTGTGTGTGTTGTGTGTTTTTATATATATGATTCTCACATATTTTTCACACATATATTACACATTTTAAATTATGTCTCTAAGTCGTACACTTGCTTTTAAATCATTATATTCCCATCTGACAATTGCGGCTCAGAGTGGGTTAATTGTATCCTCTATATAAAGGTGATGTGACTGTTAGAGGATCAGCTGATAAAGAAGGTGAGGCCATACCCTTGAAACGCATTCTGATTGGCCAGACAGCGTGTGGGTGGCTCCCCAGTTTGACAGCCCTGGACCACTCCCACCCAAAGACACATAGCCGACGTCTCCATGAGGCTTATCGAGGCTCCAGCTGTGGCTAACACGTGGATCCTCAATAGAGACTTTCCGGCGGTCCTCCTGTGCTCCTGTGACGCTGCACGTGGAAGCTCCCACCCACTCTAGCACTCTGCAAGTGCTCCAACATTTTTCATGCAAGTTTTTAGTGTTGTTTTATACTTATATACTGAATAAATTCCTAAGCTTTTTAAAGGATTGGCTTTGTGCTTCTCTCTCCTCCTTTTGCTTTCCTTTAGGGATTGGTAAGCTGCAATAAATTACATTTTTGCTTTTGGGTTTAGATTACTTTAACTGCTTGCTGTCTGGGGCAATTTTGACATTTTTTCATATACATGTTTAAATTTGTATTTTTTTGCTAGAAAATTACTTAGAACCCTCAAGCATTATGTATTTTTGGAAAGCAGAGGACCTGGAGCACAAAATGGTAGCTTTTTTATGTCACACAATATTTGCTTAGTCATTTAAAGCTAATTTTTTACACTTAAATGAATTTTAGTGCACACAAACACAATATAATACCTAATTTTCTAGTAAAATATAAAAGATAATTTTGCTCATGGTAGCAAAGTATAGCTACAGTAGGACTGGGTAGCATCCAACACAATGCTTGGGCAGGGGCCAAATGCCTTGCTTAGATTTTAATGACAGATCCAGCATGCCTCTACACCACATGATGCATCACTTGACATGGCCATGACAATCCAAGTCCTGGAAGTGCCCATGGCCATGCAGAAGGGAGGAAGCGCTGGCACTGGATCACAAGAGGTAATGGGTTTTTAGAGCACTGGGCTGACTTTTCCTTGGGGTGCAACCTATATGCCAAAGATGGTTTGCACCTAAATGGAACGGGGTCTATTGTACTGGGGGGAGAGGTTTATGAGAAGACTGGAGGAGTATTTAAACTAGGATTGTGGGGGGAGGGTGAATTAGATTATAATGGGGCAGACAGGTCAGACAGGGGTCAGCCTCTATTGGTGGGTGGAATGGGGAAAGATGGGGGGAGGGCTATGGCAGATGATATGAAGGTTCCTATGTTACAAACAACCATTGGAAATGGTACTATTTGTACTAAAATAATAAATATGCAACATACGTTTGTAAAATGTGATAATAAATTTAAGTGTTTGTTCACAGAAGTCTGCAAAGCAAAATAGGTGAGTTGGAAGCTCTGGTGTACGAGGAGAACTATGATCTAATTGGTATTGCTGAATCTTGGCTTCATTCTTCTCATGACTGGGCTATTAATTACATAGTTAGTTACATAGTTACATAGTTAGTCAGGCTGAAAAAAGACACAAGTCCATCCAGTTCAACCTTAAAAACAATAAATAAATAAAATAAAAAATATCGTACAATCCAATATACCCAATTTTATACCCTCAGTTGATCCAGAGGAAGGCAAAAAACCCCAGCAGAGCATGCTCCAATTTGCTACAGCAGGGGAAAAAATTCCTTCCTGATCCCCCAAGAGGCAATCAGATTTTCCCTGGATCAACTTTACCTATAAATGTTAGTACCCAGTTATATTATGTACATTTAGGAAAGTATCCAGGCCTTTCTTAAAGCAATCTAATGAGCTGGCCAGAACCACCTCTGGCGGGAGTCTATTCCACATTTTCACAGCTCCTACTGTGAAGAAACCTTTGCGTATTTGGAGATGAAATCTCTTTTCCTCTAGACGTAAAGAGTGCCCCCGTGTCCTCTGGGTTGACCGTAAAGAGAATAACTCAACACCAAGATCACTATATGGACCCTTTAAATATTAATATTTAAATAATATTCCTGGTTATGCTCTCTTTCGGAAAGACAGGGTAAAACGGAGGGGTGGTGGTGTCTGTCTCTATGTGAGAAGTGATCTTAAAGCGAGTGTTAAGAGGACCTAGCTGATGGAGAGTGTGATGAGTCTGAAGCATTATGTGTGGAACAGTACTTGGGTGTGAGTATTACAAAGGTTGTCATTGGAGTTTGTTATAGACCTCCAAGTGTTGATGACGAGGTGGAGGCTCCTTGCACAGATGGAAAGGGCTGCAGGGGCTGGGACAGTGATAATAATGGGGGATTTTAACTACCCAGAAATTGACTGGAGTAATGGCATTGCTGGGACAGTTAAAGGGCAAACATTTATAAATCTATTACAAGGCAATTTTTTGGTCCAGTTTATTGAGGCCTTGACTAGGAATGACGCTCTGCTGGACCTGGTAATCTCAAACCATGCAGAGCCTATTACCAATATTCATATAAAAGAATATTTAGGTAGCAGTGACCATAACATGATTTCATTTAACCACTTCCCGCCCGCCCTATAGCGGATTGACGTCCGGGAAGTGGTTCTGTTATCCTGACTGGACATCATATGACGTCCAGCAGGATAACATGCCGCAGCGCGCCCCCGGGGGCGCGCATCGCGGCGATCGGTGGAGCGGTGTGTCAGTCTGACACACCAGTACACTGATCTTGGTAAAAAGCCTCCGGCGGAGGCTCTTTACCACGTGATCAGCCGTGTCCAATCACGGCTGATCACGCTGTCAATAGGAAGAGCCGTTGATCGGCTCTTCCTCACTTGCGTCTGACAGACGCAAGTAGAGGAGAGCCGATCGGCGGCTCTCCTGGCAGGGGGGGCCTGCGCTGATTGTTTATCAGCGCAGCCCCCCCTCAGATCACCCCACTGGACTACCAGGGATGCCACTAGGACCACCAGGGAAGGGGCAACGTGGATAGCCAGGTATGTACCCCATGGCCATCCACATGTGCCCAATCTGTGCCAATCAGTGCCCACAAATGGGCACTGATTGGCACTATTATGTCAATGATCTGCCCAGCAATGCCCAGATCTGCCCAGCAATGCTTTATCAGTGCCACCTGTCATTGCCCATCTGTGCCACCTGTCATTGCCCATCGGTGCCACCTGTCAGTGCTCATCTGTGCCCATCAGTGCCCACCTATCAGTGCCCATCAGTGCCACACATCAGTGCCACACATAAGTACCCATCAGTGCCACCCATATATACCAATCAATGCCACCTACGAGTGCCCATCAGTGCCGCCTATGTGTGCCCATCGGTGCCACCTATGAGTGCCCATCAGTGCCGCATACCAGTGCCACCTATCAGTGCCCATCAGTGTCACCTATCAGTGCCCATCAGTGCCGCCTATCAGTGCCCATCATCAGTGCCCGTTAGTGCCACCTCATCAGTGCCACCTCATTGGTGCCACCTCATCGGTGCCCATCAGTGCCGCCGTATCAGTGCCCATCAGTGCAGCCATATCAGTGCCCATTATTGAAGGAGAAAGCGTACTTATTTACAAAAAAATTTACAGAAACAAAGAAAAACTTGTTTTTTTTCGAAATTTTCGGTCTTTTTTTATTTGTTGCGCAAAAAATAAAAACCGCAGAGGTGATCAAATACCACCAAAAGAAAGCTCTATTTGTGGGAACAAAATGATAAAAAATTTGTTTGGGTACAGTGTAGCATGATCGCGAAATTGTCATTCAAATTGCAACAGCGCTGAAAGGTGAAAATTGGGCTGGGCAGGAAGGTGTCTAAGTGCCTGGTATTGAAGTGGTTAATGTTAGTTGTAAGCATCAAACACATACGGGAAAGATAAATACACTTAACTTTAGGAGAGCAACTTTTCCAAGGATGAGGGCTGCTCTCCAAGACAGACTGGGAGGAAATATTGGCATCAATGGACACAGAACAGAAATGGGAATTCTTCAAAAAGACTGTATGCGAACTGACTGCAAAGTATATTCCCATGGGCAATAAGTTTAAAATGCTAAAAATAAAACCTATGTGGCTCACAGCCAAAGTTAAAATGGCTATAAATAATAAGAAAAGAACTTTGAAAAACATATAAAAATGAAGGAACACTATCATCGTTTAAATGCTACAAAGAGTATAATACAATAAGTAAAGAGAAAATCAAGGACGCAAAAATTCAAAACGAAGGGCAGATTGCAAAAGATAGTAGGACAAGCACCAAAACATTCTTCAAATATATTAATAGTAAAAATGTTAGGTCTGAGCATGTAGGCCCTTTACAAAATAATCTAGAGTGAGTGACTGGGGACAAAGAGAAGACTAATTTATTAAATACTTTCTTCAGCTCTGTGTATACAAAGGAGCATGGGGGAGCTCATGTCCATAATGGGGGTGGTATTGGCACAGCCCCAAATGATCCACAAAGTGATATGGTATATATGGTGATATTTAGACAGAATAAAGGTGGATAAAGCACCTGGACCAGATGGCTTCCACCAACGGATCCTAAAAGAATCAAGCTTTGTCCTTTTAAAGCCACTGTTTCTAATTTTTAGGGACTCGTTAATGACTGGAATGGTACCACTGGATTGGCATAGGGTCAATGTGGTGCCGATATTTAAAAAGGGATCAAAATCTTTACCAAGTAACTATAGACCTGTTAGTTTAACTTCTATAGTCGGGAAGATACTGGAGAGTTTAGCAAAAGACCACATAGATGAGTTCTTGCTGGAAAAAAATATTTTAGGCATCAGACAGCATGGGTAAAACCTTGGACAGAGGCAGGGATGGACTGGCCATCGGGACTACCGGGAGTTTCCCGGTGGGCCGATGGCTCAGTGGGCCAGTTTCAGCGGCCTCCTATCCATCAATCGCCAACAGCTTGCGCCTGACGGGTAGATTGAGAGCCAGAATGCAGAGTAGCGCAGGAAGCGTTTGTCTGTAGTATTTTCTCTCATGTCACGCAGCGCTGCTCGCTCCCCGGCGGCCCCTCCTCTCTTCTCGTCTATCCCATATGATGTCACAAGCCAATGGGGATAGACGAGAAGAGAGGAGGGGCCGCCGGGGAGCGAGCAGCGCTGAGTGACATGAGATAGAGAACATACTACAGATAGACACTTCCTGCATGCTGGCCAGGCTAGTAAACGACCCCATAATATGCCCCATATTGTGCCCCCTGATGTGCCCTGATGTGCCATGTGCTATGTGCCCCGTGCCCTGATGTGCCCGATGTGCCCTGATGTGCCCCGATGTGCCCTGATGTGCTATGTGCCCTGATGTGCCCCAATGTGCCCTGATGTGCTATGTGCCCTGATGTGCCATGTGCCCCATGCCCTGATGTGCCCCGTGCCCTGATGTGCTATGTGCTCCGTGCCCTGATGTGCTATGTGCCCCGTGCCCTGATGTGCTATGTGCCCTGTGCCCTGATGTGCCCCGTGCCCTGATGTGCCCTGTGCCCTGATGTGCTATGTGCCCTGTGCCCTGATGTGCTATGTGCCCTGATGTGCTATGTGCCCTGTGCCCTGATGTGCCCCGTGTGCTGATGTGCTATGTGCCCCGTGCCCTGATGTGCTATGTGCCCTGATGTGCTATGTGCCCTGATGTGCCGCCTACGCTGATGTGCCCCGATGTGCCCTGATGTGTCCCGTTCCCTGATGTGCTATGTGCCCTGATGTGCTATGTGCTCCGTGCCCTGATGTGCTATGTGCCCTGATGTGCCCTGTGCCCTGATGTGCCCCGTTCCCTGATGTGCCCTGCGCCCTGATGTGCCCCGTTCCCTGATGTGCTATTTGCCCTGATGAATCCCGTTCCCTGATGTGCTATGTGCCCTGATGTGCTATGTGCCCCGTGCCCCGATGTGCCCCGATGTTCTATATGCCCTGATGTGCCATGTACCCTGATGTGCCCCATGTCCTGATGTGCCCCGTGCCCTGATGTGCTATGTGCCCCGATGTGCCCCGATGTGCCTTGATGTGCCCCGATGTGCCCTGATGTGCTATATGCCCTGATGTGCTATGTGCCCTGATGTGCCCCGATGTGCCCTGATGTGCTATGTGCCCTGATGTGCCCTGATGTGCCCTGATGTGCTATATGCCTTGATGTGCTATGTGCGCTGATGTGCCCCGATGTGCCCTGATGTGCTATGTGCCCTGATGTGCCCCGATGTGCCCTGATGTGCTATGTGCCCTGATGTGCCCCAATGTGCCCTGATGTGCGATGTGCCCTGATGTGCTATGTGCCCCAATGTGCCCTGATGTGCTATGTGCCCTGATGTGCCTCATGCCCTGATGTGCTATGTGCCCTCATGTGCCCCGTGCCCTCATGTGCTATGTGCCCTGATGTTCTTTGTGCCCTGATGTGCCCCAATGTCCTATGCCCTGAGGTGTCCCGTGCCCTGATGTACCTTGTGCCCCGATGTCCTGTGCCCTGATGTGCCCCGTGCCCTGATGTGCTGTGCCCTCATGTCCTGTGCCCCGGTGCGCTGATGCCTCAATTGTCTTGTGCCCTGATGTACTGTGACCTGTGCCCTGATGTCTTGTACCCTGATGTGCTATGTCCTGATGTGCTATACCCTGATGTGCTGTGCCCTGTACCCTGATGTGCTGTGTCCTGTACCCTGATGTACTGTGCCCTGATATGCCCTGTACTCTGATGTGCTTGGCTCTGTACCCTGATGTGCTATGTCCTGATGTACTATACCCTGATGTGCCATGCCATGTACCCTGATGTGTTGTGCCCTGATGTGCTGGGCTATGTACAGTGCCCTGATGTGCACTGTACTCTGATGTGTTGTGCCCTGGGCCGATCTGGATGAACTCCAGGGCCACATTTTTGTCCCAGTCCAGCCCTGGACAGAGGGGTATATGTGGTATACTTGGATTTTGCAAAATCGTTTGACATAGTTCCCCACACACGGCTAATGTGCAAGGTAAAGTGTACAGGTTTGGAAAGATCAGTTTTTAAATGAATAGAAAGCTGGCTAAAAGACCAAATTTAGAGAGTAGTGGTTAATGATTCTTACTCTGAATGGTCTAAGGTTATCAGTGGTGTACCCCAAGGTTCAGTGTTGGGACCCTTACTTTTTAATAACTGTATAAATGATATAGGGTCTGTGATTATTTGAGATATCATTATGCCCCTGTACAAATCATTAGTAAGACTTCATCTGGAATATGCAGTTCAGTTTTGGGCACCAGTTCTCAAAAAGAATATCGGGGAACTAGAGCAAGTGCAGAGAAGGGCAATCAAACTGATAAGAGGAATGGAGGAGCTCAGCTGTGAGGAAAGAATAGAGGAACTGAATTTATTCTCTCTCTTGACAAGAGGAGATTAGGTGGGGGATATGATTAACAATTGGTCCATATAATGAACTTGGTGTTGAGTTTTTCACTTTAAGGTCATCACAGAGGACAAGGGGGCACTCTTTACGTCTAGAGGAAAAAAGATTTCATCTCCAAATATGGAAAGGTTTCTTCACAGTAAAAATTGTGAAAATGTGGAATAGACTCCCTCCAGCGGTGGTTCTGGCCAGCTCAGTAGATTGCTTTAAAAATAGGCCTGGATTCTTTCCTAAAGGTACATAATATAACTGGATACTAACATTTATAGGTAAAGTTGATCCAGGGAAAATCTGATTGCCTCTCAGGGGATCAGAAAGGAATTTTTTCCCCTGCTGTAGCAAATTGTAGCATGCTTTGCTGGGGTTTTTTGCCTTTCTCTGGATCAACTGTGGGTGAAGGGTTGTGCATATGGGATTGTATGATTTTTCTTTTTTTTTTTTTTGGTTGAACTAGATGAACTTGTGTCTTTTTTCAACCTGACTAACTATGTAACTATGGTTTATTGAGAAGAAATGTGACCTGACACAACTAGCAAAGGCATACCTCCGTCCCTAATATATAGATATAGATAGAAAAGGAAATGATGGGACTTTACATGAGGCATGTCTGTGCAAATAATATAATATATAACAGTAATGAAATACATATGATCTACTTTAATTTAATTAGATGTCACAATCACGTGAAATACACGATTGATAGATACTTAATAAATCATGCATGTGTGAATGTGTGCCTGTGAGAAGGGACTATATAAAATAAGACAATGATAACCAATAATGATAAAAAATAAATAAAAAATCAAATAAATAAAAACTGTGGATAGGTAAACTAGACACTCCAGTAGGAGTGCATGATGAGCAACCACAATGGGTTTGTATACATGTATGAATGAATACCTATGAAGACAAACCTATAAAATAGAGCAATGATGTAATTGAAGAGTTATAAGTAGGTAGACTAAACACGCTCCTGTAGGAGTGCTTGGTGAACAAACAAAATGTGTTTGCATATCTTATCCTCAATTACCTGGTGGTATAAGAGTGTCCTGTCCTGGTGGTCAGCTGTCATAACCCCAGGTGGCACACATTCACACATGCACAACATTTTCACACATTCACACACCAATCCCTGTGTGGGCACACAGGTGATTCACTCATTTCATACACTAGCTACACTTTTTATCCTTTTATTTGTACTTATTTCACCTTGATATATTCGTAGTGATGTATGGTTTTACACATTGTTTTTTAGGTATTGAAAATATGCTGAGTGCATGCAACACATACACAGGGACTGCACTGTAGTGGTCTGGCACATGCCTTGGCTGTTCACCTGTCCCCTCTTCCTCTTGGAGGGATGGGGGGAGGAGTGGGGGGTCCCCCCCTCAACCCTGGGTGAGACACATTGCCCGGACCAACACACTGCCCAGACCCATTGTATCCCCATTCAGAAGCTGGGCACAGCCTCTGAGCTGATTCGTAAAAGACTGACCAGCTATCTGTTGTTTGTATGTTCCTCCTTTTCAGAGGGCATTATACATTAATAGTTATATTTATTTATTCATCTTTCAGTATAGTCTTGCATTTTTCACTCCTGATGATTGGCTACAGGCCATAAAACGCGTAGAGTCTCCGTTAAAGGGTGTCAAAACAAGCCGGTTCTTATGATGAACTTAAAATTTCTAATATCATGTATTGATTCATATTGGATGTATGATATCTTTCTGCATTTAATCTATTAATCATGATTATTGCGATTTGGATTGTTATCAATTATGTTTACCTATTATTGTATCAAATATTCTATGATTATGTGATATGTTAATTATTTATTGAATAACAATTATATGATTATTATTATATTATTATTATTACTTTTATTATTATCATCATGTTTATTAATATTATGATTATTATTATCATTATGTATTGATTTATTATGTGTCCATCAATCGTGTATTTCACGTGATTGCAACATCTAATTAAAGTAGATCATATGTATTTCATTAATGTTTATATATATATTATTATTATTCGCACAGACATGCCTCATGTAAAGTCCCAACATTTCCTTTTCTATCTATAGCTACGTAACTATGGTGGCATTTTCAGGTCACTGACTCATAGTATAGAACTGAGAGATGGTCAGCATATTTTTTAGAAGGAAATCAGCAATAGCAGCCTGCATATTGTTCTCAGTACAGATTTTCTTTAACATATTTTTAAATTTTAAGCAAATGAATGCATCTAAATAAAAAGAGAAAGACATCCAATGAGTTGTTTAGGAACTAGGGGAAAAGTAATTAAGTTACAGAGAATACATTTTTCTTGCTCGAGCAAGATGGGGTATCTAACTTTCATAACAGCTACTCTCATATATACCACAAAATGTCTAAAATAAAACTTTTACCATTCTTCTCTATAATATAGTTTTGTTTGTGTTGTATAAGGTTATTAATGGCAAACAAAGCAGATTTATTATGTTATCTGCTACACTGGCTGGTTCTCCCTTAATTTTAGTTTATTTATACAAACCAAATACCAGCCAAAGGGAATTTCTTTATTATTTTTTGCAAATAAGAGGCACAATCAACATGCCTGTAATTTGTTTGGGCAATTTTAACAATGTTTTCCACACTCACTTACATAGATCTTCTAACTTCTTCTCTATCTTTATTTGTTAAGGTTAAGATTAAGAGCTTCAATCGAGCTCAAGGTTATCTGCTGCTGTCTCTAATTGGAAAGTGCGGATATGCATGCATATAAAAGTAAACACTCTGAGACACACTCAGCATCGTTACTTCTTACACTTCTGATTTATTCAAGATGGTGCTAATGTTTTATACACAAAAATACGTCCCTGCTATGTCAGTCTAATAGCTATATCTCATTGGTTATGATAGAAAAGAAGATGGAGAATCTTCATAACGAGGTTTGGCTGTCCTTGGTTTTATCTTCAGTTCCGCATTCTTCTGATGTGTGGGATGTAGGGTGTACCCGCCATCTTGAGAAAATATAGGAACAGAGCAAACCTGTAATACTTATATAATGAGTAAGGAGAAACATATGTATACACATAAGGAAATTGACATTTTCAGATTATTATTATTATCTACATCACATTCCTTCACAGTCCCCCCTAAAATGGCTATTTTCTCTTTTCTGTCCCTAATACTAAAGGTCCTACTTCGCCTGGCCCATTCTCCTCAGCAACTCTTTTAGGCTGTATATAGAGTTAGGCAGCAACTTGTTCACTACCCTCCTCGATACAGCTGGAGAGGTGCAGTCAGGTTCTATCTATCCCTATAACCCTATAGGATTGTGAGGTTATGGACAGGGAGTGACTGTAGAGGAGTGAAGGGTTTGTCATCTTCCATCATAAGGAGGTCCTCTTCTTCTTGGTGGAGAAACGTAGGTGTGCTATTGTCTACCGCCTTGCTCATTAACTTTTTACGAAAGGTAGAATACAGCATACAACCAGGGCTAAAAGAACCAGGGTTATTAATACCGTTACCCCTATCTGGGCGAGCACCTTCTGCCACCCATGCATCCAGCTAAAGTATTGATCCCATGGGTCTGTAATACCTGAGTTCTTCTTCAACTCCAATGACAGATCTTCTAATTTCTTTATAACTAGAGTAACTTTACCATTTGGGCCAGTATCATCAGGAATGTAGGTACAACAGGTTCCCGTTTTTTCCTATGATTTTACAAACACCTCCTTTCCCAGCTAGCACCATGTCTAAGGCCATCTGGTTCTGGAATGTCATATAGGAAGTGGGGGCTAACTGGTCAGCAATTCCCTGGAGGGCATCTTTAGTGTAATTTACGAATCTCTGTTGGTTATAATATATGTAGTTAATCCAATCTACATTCTTGTTGACAGTTGTTATGGGGATCAAAGACTCAAAACCAGCTTTTACCTGGTCCTGGCTTAAAATTCATCAGGGAACTCCCTTGGAACCCCTATGGCATCTATGTATACATGAGTGCCAAAGCTTCCGGAGAGAACTGCTTGCTTCCTCCTCTGACTGTATGCTGGGTCAGTGTATGTATCAGGGGTATCTTCGGTTAGGATATGGGGGCATAATGACCTTTGCAAGGGCACATTCACTGGTCCAGATTCCCTCTAATCTGGTCCTGATTTTCAAATTCCCATAGATCCAATACACATCACCAAGGGACTGGACCCGGTTTAATACCTGTCTTCCGCAAAGTCATTCTGCTTATCAGGGGCTTTCTATTTTCATCTTTCTTGTCTAATGCACTCTGGAGTCACCCAGTCTGGCCCTGTGTTCCAACCCACTGCCCCCCCGGGACCACTACTCTGTCCCCAGTAACTGTCTGTGCGGCATACATATATATCCTTACCGTCAGGGATGTCACTGTACCGATGACATTGCCATGAAGGGTCAAACGGACAAGGTACTATGTCACAGTAATCTAAGGTAAAGGTGGTCACATGTGTACCTGAAGAGTTATACCAAAACGTAATTATGTTATCATTTTTGTGATGGCCACCTCCTGAGCCCCTCCCCCACAGATCAAACAGAAAAAGGATATGCCACACCCGAAAACACGCTCTCCTGCAGTGGTAAGCGTGCATTTAGGTGTTCTTCCCGGCCAACTTGACTGAGGTGGCTGTGGTCAGCAAAACTTGGAATGGACTATCATATCTTGGCTCAAGGATCTCCAGACAGTAGTTGGTGTGTTCCTATATCTAATTGAGGATCTGGAATGGAGGAGAACACCTGGATATGCATTCAGGTTAATTCTCATGATAAAGTGGTTACATAATTAGTCAACACATCAGACTGCAACTGTAACTGTTGTGGAAAGTAGCAACCAAGTCTGGGAGCTGAACCAAACAAAATTTCATAAGGGGATAGAGCATGTTTTCCCCGGGGGTGTGTCTGACACTGAACAGGGCAAACTGTCTGGCCAACTCATGTTAGTCTCTTGGGCCATCTTTAACATCCTGTTTTTTTTTTTTTAGTGTCCCATTCATCCTTTCTACCTTCCCGCTACTTCGAGGGTGGTATGGGGTGTGTAGTGCCAACTGAACCCCCAGTGCTGCCCAAATCTCTTTTGTAAGGGTTGCTGTTAAGGCTGGGCCCTGATCTATCAATATCACCTCTGGGACCCCAAATTTACATACTATCTCACTCAGTAGTTTCTTAGTTGTGGTCCTGGCAGTCATGACCACTTCCACTAGGGTGTATTCGAATCTGCCACTTCTTGGCACTTGAGAATGATCAATTTGCATCCTCTGGAATGGGGTATAGGGCTTTTGCCAGGTGCTTCTTCTGTGTTTTTTCTGTGTGTCCTGGGTTACATTTGGTGCAGATAATGCATGATCTGCAGAAGTTGTCGGTCAGTGGAGTAACTCTTGGTGCAACACTTGTTGATAAGAGAGTTCATAAAAGTCTTTGTCAAGTGGGCAGCTCCATGTGTCCATTGCACCACGGCTGGGTACATACGCCTGGGTAGTCCATTCCTGAGAGTTGCTCCTCTCCGTTTCCAGCTTTCATTCTCATCTGGACTTGCTGTTTCCTGTAGTTCTTTTAGATAAACTCTGTCCACTGGGAGAGTCTGTAAGGTAAGCACGGGGTGGTCTTTTTCTACCACCCTGCTGTCCACTTCCCGTGGACCACTAGCTGTCTGTTTGGCAGCTGAATTGGCTAGATGATTGCTTTGAGCTTCCTTTGAGTTCATTTTGTCGTGTGCTTTTACTCAGAATAGTCACTTGGGTTGGGAGAAGCAAGGCATCCATCAAATTTTCACAGGTGTTCCTGCAGCCAGCAACAAGTCAAGATTCTACTCCTCCTCCTCCTTTCCCCCCTCGGGAAGTGGAAGAAGGGTGGTAGGGTTCAGTGTTTGACAACTTATTAGAGTAATGCTGTCCAGTAGGAGGGAACACAGGAGTCTCAAGTGTCTGGTAGTGGACAAGTGTTTCAGGTGGATCTTGGTTGAATATGGCAACAACGTCATGGGGAGCAAGCAGAACGAGGCAGTGTCCGAGGACCAAGTTCAAAGTTTTGTCAAGCAAGGCTTGTGCAGCAAAGCCAGCTCACAGACACAATAGGCCTCCTCTTGCTACCGCATCCAGCCGACAGGAATAATATCCTACGGGGCGTAGGCTAATGTTGTGTGATTGGGTGAGTACACCTGCAGCATGTCCCAGATGTTTGGATACAAAGAGCTTAAGTGTTTTGTCGTAGTCTGGGAGCCCTAGCGCTGGGGATGGCGCACTTGAGGGCCTCAAAGTTAGATATTTCTTCAAGAGACATCTGGAAGGGGTCTGATTGCAGAGCATCAGTAGGAAGGCTTCTAGCATCCATGCTCCGCACTAGGAAATTAGTCCAAGGAAGGCATGAAGGGATTTCTGGCCTTGTGGCAGTGGGATGTCAGAGATTACTCTCACCCTGCCTTCAGTGAGGTGTCTTGTCCCACAGGACAAACAGTGTCCAAAGAAAATGACAGGTGTTGAGCACCACTGCAATTTGGGCTTTGAGGCTTTGCAACCCTGGTTGGCAAGATAGCACAACAGGCTTTCTGAGGTGACTTCAACAGGGGGTAAGTCAGCTGCACAAAGGAGAAGGTCATCAACATATTGGAAGAGAATCACTTCTGGGTGTTCCTCTTGTCACGTGTCAAGGATGCTAGCCATAGCTTTTACAAACTGGCTTGGAAAGTTCTGTGCCCCTTGCAGTACAACTGTTTAGGTATGTTGCCCTTTCTTTCTGTGGATGAATGCAAAAAGGTACCATCAGGAGGGGTGAGGGTGGACACTGAAGAAAGCGTTTGTAAGGTTCACCTCTGTGAGGTACTTTGCAGTCAAAGGCATCCACCGCAGGTACCTGGTTCTCTTTTAGGGGTTCTCTTCTTCCTAGAGAACAGAGGTGTATTGCATGGAGATGTATAGGCTATCAGGGCTCCATTTGACATGAGAGCCTTGACATACTTCGAAATAGCTGCAGGTTGGGCTAACTTTAGGGGGTATTGTGGTTTCCAGGGCAATGATACGTCCTCTTTTAGTTTGACTGAAACTGGTGGCACCTTTAAGTGACTGTTGTCTTGCGGTCCTATGGATCATAGGCACATAGGGATTCTGTCAAGTACTTCCTGCAGTATTGAACTTTTTTTGCTTCATGAAGTGTCATCAGGAGAGGCAGAGAACAGAAAGCAGATGAGTCTTCTAAAGATAGGGGAGTATGTAACTTCATTCCCCCTTCAGGCGTGTACATGATTGAGGCCTGTAGTCTGGACAACACATCAGCTCCTAGTAGATTCAAGGGACATGTAGAGGACACCACAAATCTGGCAAGGAAATCAGGAAATGTCCCCACTTGGAGTGGCTCAGCAAGTGGACTGGAGCAGGGCACCCCATCCACTCCCACACAGGAAACGCGCGTGTGTGTGTCTTTTCATAGTGGGAGAAGTTCTGATCATCAAAGGCCTGTATGAGTCTAGCATGATACTTCTTCAGACTCCCCTTTATCTTGGGTAATATCTTGGATTGTGGTGGTCTGATCCATAAATCTCTCCTTTGCCCAGTCGTGGAGTTGTGCACACAACTCCACGCCTGAGATGTAAGAAGTGGCACTTGTCAGGCAGGCATCATTGAAGGCCATCTGCATGACTGGCCAAAAGACATGTCCTGCTTTGATTTGGCATAGGCTGATCAAGTCTCTCCAGGCAGCTGAGTAAATTTCTTTTATCTGCACTATCCTGTGGTAGAAGGGAATTGGCTGCTTCTCTGGGTCAGGCAGACTTGTCACTAAGGCCGCTGCTTGTGATGGAGTAAAAGCGACATACATCACTGGTGCCCCTTCTGGTAACTGAGACTGTTGTTGGGGCGGGGGCTGGCAAGGGGCACTGTTCCTTACGGTTGCCAGCATGTGTTTGAGATCCTCTCGGAACTGTGAGTCCGGAGCCGGATTGGGGGTTAAATCAGCGGGTGGCCTTGCTGCCTGTTGTTGGTTTTCCCACTCAGACGCTTCTTCATCATTAACATATCCGGCCTGTGAATGTGATGCTTCCGTATTGGGGAAGACAGGTGTGTGGTATGAACCATCCTGGTTTAAAACAGGAAGGACTGGGTATAGGCTGTCTTTGAGCCTACTGGGTGTACCAAGATGGCTCCCGGCAGGAAGTGCACTGGGCTGGGCAAGAAGTGAAGGCATGGGTGCACTAAGATGGCTGCCAGGCTGAGTTGTCACAGTGGGTTGTGCTTGGGCTGGGGTGGTGAGAAGGGAGTGGTTGTTAGGCGGAGGGTAGTGCTGTCCCTCCCCTCCTTTTCTTTCAAGTTCCAACATAGCGCGGTGGTTCACATATCATCAACTCTGTGATACATAATATAGTACAATCGCCATCTTTCTTAACTTCCTTTATCCAATTTTCTTTATCACACAGGATTTTTCTCCCTGTTTCTTTAGCAACATAACTTTTGCCACCTTGTTCAACTTTGTTAACTATTTCAACATCTTCTCTCCTCTTCACAATATCACATTCTTTTCTCTCTCTGTTTCTCGGCTAACGGCTTGAGAGGAGAATACGTACAACTAATGGGTTAATATTCTTTCTCACTGCTCCTTATTAACAAATTCCTTGGGTGGGGGCACCTAAGGCTGTGCTTCTAGCTGCTACTGTCTGCTATAACCCTGTAATGTACAGTTAATCTCAGTACAAACAATTGAGGGGTATTGGGGAGCAACGGGTCTTCGGGTAACCACTTTCTCTGACTTTCACCAGTCCCCAACCCCTCTCGTGTATAGCAAACAGTAAACCACAAATACACTCAGGACAGGACATTACACCTGCCACTCTTCAAACTGCAAAATTTCAGCAGGCTAAGATAAACCACAGGGGCAGACAACTCCCCTTTTAACCCCCGTTTATAGACATTGTTACACCTCTACCCCCAGAGGCCGACAGCTCGTCTGGGGGTGAAACTTCTGTAACACTCTCATACTGCAAACCCAGCAGCTGAGAACCCTCAGAGGTCTTACAAACCTTGAGTAACTGCCTATAACCGTCTGCTACAAGGAAACCTCTCATCCCAGAGGCCGACAGCTCATCTGGGGATGAGAACACACATACACACATGTAGCACTTTCAGCCTTCTGAGGTCCGTAGCCCAAAGAACGGCAGACAGTGAACAGATAATACAGAGAGCAGAAACCCATCGGCAGGTTCGTTAAAACAGCCTCAGGCGAGGTAATGATTCCTGCCTCTAAGACAGTCTCAGCATACCGACAGAATCCAGCGGTCAACCAAAAGATAAGAAAGTCGTACAGTGGTAAGAATATAAAAAACTTACCGTACTGTTAGGGCTGCGGAAAGACCCCCTCTGTTATCTTATCAGTTTAGCCGCTTGAATCGTTATCGCGGTCTGGCTTCGACTGTAGCCTGAAGCTCCTGGGTTTCGGCACCAGCTGTTAAGGTTAAGATTAAGAGCTTCAATCGAGCTCAAGGTTATCTGCTGCTGTCTCTAATTGGAAAGTGTGGATATGCATGCATATAAAAGTAAACACTCTGAGACACGCTCAGCACCGTTACTTCTTACACTTCTGATTTATTCAAGGCGGTGCTAATGTTTTATACACAAAAATACGTCATTGCTATGTCAGTCTAATAGGTACATCTCATTGGTTATGATAGAAAAGAAGATGGAGAATCTTCATAATGAGGTTTGGCTGTCCTTGGTTTTATCTTCAGTTCCGCGTTCTTCTGATGTGTGGGATGTAGGGTGTACCCACCATCTTGAGAAAATATAGGAACAGAGCAAACCTGTAATACTTATATAATGCGTAAGGAGAAACATATGTATACACATAAGGAAAAAGACACTTTCAGATTATTATTATCTACATCACATTCCTTCACAATTAAAACAATTTCTGCATACCAACAAAAATTATGAAACTACTTAAGATTTTAGCCTCTGGAAAACCCTATGTATAGAAAATGCACACTTTTTGCTAATCACGTCTAAAATTGATTACACCTTAATTAGTTCTTTGTTAAGTATCAATGTACAATCCTTAGCAATGTCAAAGGAAAAGATCCATAAGCCGCACATCATGAAGCAGACCCATGTGCATGAAGTGAGATGAATGGCAGCCTCAACCCAGACTTCAGCCAGGCCACGCCCCCAATGCATTTCGCTCTGCTCCTTGGAGCTTAATCATGGGGCTCAATCTTTCACAATCTATCACTGTACAATCTTTTGTCATTCTGTCATGTCCAATGTCTGCTCATGTTATGGTAAAGACTAGTATTTCTGTTTTAAACAGGTGTTCAATCACTTAGAGATTCAACAAATCCATTGAGATGCCATCAAAAATCAAAGATTTATTTGTTTACTATATAAAAAAGAAAACTTCATCAGACAGAGCTTCTGGGTGACAGATAAGCACTTTATAAAAGGGGAATAGTTGCAAATGTAAACTAATTTGCAACTATTAAACCTAAATGGAAATAACAATTTTGCTATAACTTCAACTCTGTCAAAATATTCAAGTGTTGCCCTCTTGAAAATACAGCATCCTGTGGTGTTCATCATGTATAGAATTCCCCCAGAAATCATATTTAATGTTCCTTAAATATGATTAGCGTAATACTTTTCCTGAATGTTTGCAAAGTCTTTGAAATACATGTTCAGACACCCCAACAACAGGAGCTTCATTCTTTGAGAAATACTTTAAAAGGATCCTCACTACTAAAGGGATGCCAAGAATGTTCATTTTCATATTACAATACTTAGTGTATAAAAATTTGCATAGCAATTTACCCAAAAAAAAATGCTTGTACATCTGTTCTGTGTGGATGCATCAAGAAACAAGTACAGGCATACCCCACTTTTAAGTACACAATGGGGTTTATTTACTAAAGCTGGAAAGTGCAAAATCAGGCTGACTTCTGCATAGAAACCAATGAGCTTCAAACCCCAGCTTGTTCAATTAAGCTTTTGTAATAAACCTGGAAGCTCATTGGTTTATATGCAGAAGTTAGTCTGATTTTGCACTTTCCAGCTTTAGTAAATAAACCTCAGTGTGTACTTAAAAGTGGAGTATGCCTTTAGCTTATAGTCTGCTTTATTTGGGCTGGATGAATTTTTTTTTTTTTATTTAACATTTAAAACATCCCATCTGGTCACTAGATGGTGCTCACCATGATAGGGAATTAATTTCTATCATAGGTGTGCATGCATTTTCTACGGGAAAAATGCTAGGCACATTTTGCCTAGGTGTTATTAGTTAATGCAGAATTTCCAAATTTGCAGACGAACATATATCATTCCACTGGGGGATTTTTTCATTTGTAAAGATAGTAATTCATTTTAAATAACCTTTTCAATGAAATACCAAAAATGTATGTCTTTCTGAGGTATTAAAGAAATGTTTACATGATACTAGTACTCAGGGCAGGACTTAGGGTGGTGGGGGCCCCTGGGCTTGAGTCACTTTCGGGCCCTACCTTCTATACATTACTTTAAATAGAACAAAATGTTGACTGGTACCGTAGACAGTATTACATGTTAAAAAAACATAATAATCTATTTATATGACCACTGATTAAAGCTTGAAAAACATGACACTGATGACAGATGACACTAATATGTGGCACTGATGACAGGTGGCACTAATGCGTGGCACTGATGACATGTGGCACTGATGACCGATGGCACTAATACGTGGCACTGATGACAGATGGCACTAATACGTGGCACTGATGACAGATGGCACTAATATGTGACACTGGTGACACTGATGACAGATGATACTAATATGTGGCACTAATGACACGTGGCACTGATGACAGATGCACTAATACGTGGCACTGATGACAGATGGCACTAATACGTGTCACTGATGACAGATGGCACTAATACATGGCACTGATGACACATGACACTGATAACAGATGGCACGTGACACTGACAGGTGGCATTGATGACAGATGGCACTGATACATGGCACTGATGGCACGTGACACTGACAGGTGGCCCTGGAGGCAGGTGGCACTGGAGGCAGGTGGCACTGATAGGTGACACTGGGGACAAATGGCACTGGGGACAGATGGCACTGGGGACAGATGGCGATGGGGACATTTTGGCACTGATAGGTGGCACTGGGGACAGATGGCACTATGTTGTGTAGTGTAACTGTAACTAGTGCGAGTGTTCACTCACCGCTGCAGCACGGAAGCTCTGCCTCCTCACATGCTGTCTCTGTGTGAGGAGGGAGAGCCAGCGATGCCAATTGCCTCCTGGCAATTGGCATCCGTGCTGTAGCCGTCTTTTGGCTATAGTGCGGGCGCCGCGGGGCCTCCTATTGGGCGGGGCGCATGGGCTTGAGCCCAGTCAAGCCCAATAGTAAGTCCAGCCCTGCTAGTACTGCTTTATCTGCTTTGCTGTTGGATGATGATGAGAAATGTGTGTGCTGGTTGAGATCCAAGTTTTATATCACCTGTAACAAATCTGGCACTGTGTTTACCCAGGAAGTTATTAATCATCCCAAGAGGTAATTTATTTTATCAAATAATACAATCATACAGGAAATGTATTCTGATGGCTAGTCCAAAGGAAACCATTGAAGTAGCCCATAGATGAGTCATTTTATTTTTTTAGCCAGTAGGTTGAAGGAAAAAACTATCTCTAATCCCCCATTCACACTCCCCACTGAGTCATTGTATTCTAACAGGGGAGAGACTTCCCCGTCATCAGACTACACCAATCAGCACTTCCGGCTATAGCCTGTAACCTCCGATCGAGCTAAGAAAACCCAGCAGGGTGGTTGTACGGAAGATGATTGGTAGACTGACTTCTGTTAAACCAAAGTGCCCTTACATGGATAGAAATTTGGCCGGTGATTTCGATCCATGCATGCGCAGGATTTACATCATCCCGTTCTGGCAAATGAAGAAGCCTAAAGACTGGCACTCATAAAAAATATGCCAGTACTGGTAAGTGACACCTCGCGGACTTTGGACATTAGAGAGAAGGTTACTATAGTGACTTTAGTTCGGCTTTAACTTCTTGCCACATGAGTAACGCGTATGTGGAGCAGCAAAGAGGGTGGGCTTTGACCACCACACGCCATACTTCTGCGTCCCTAGGTGGCTGAATGTACTCAATGCGTGCTCCAAGCAGAATGACTCAGCTGTCATAGACAGCTCCCGGTCTCTAGTAATGATCGAGAGCCAGTGGGATTGGCTTCTGATCATGTGACCACTGTGACAACCAATCACAGTGGTCATGTGATGGGGCTGTTCCCCCTGGGCGTAAAGATTCTGTTAAAGGGATGTCAGGGCTGAGCAGGAAGGGGTTAAGCATTCCCAGGCATTTCTACTCACATTCTACTGGTTTTGAATTTCAAATAAACACATTCTAAAGCATACTCAGTCAAAAAGCTATTTTGGTGGGATGTTAAAACAGGTAATAAGCATCGTCATTTTTTTCCACAGACAGAGCTTTCTTTCTTTTATATATTTTATTCTATTTTATTTATTTTTGCTATATAAAAGGAAAAAAAAGGAAAAATGTTGAAAAAAAATGGTTGGTCACAGCAATTAATTGGTCATTTCATTGACCCTGTACAATGTGATCACTGTGCCCAATCATAAATGAAAGCCTATGTTTACTATTACTACTGTTATTGGTCACATCAATCACATGGTACAGGGCTAAGCAAATTGGCCCTGTACCACGATCTGTGATCTGCTGTGTTTGAGAGTGTGCACGAGCAGGCGATGTGGTAGGACGTACGTGTATGTCCACCCACATCGCCTGCTCATGCACACTCTCAAGCACAGCAGATCACAGATCGTGGTACAGGGCCATCCACATCAGCACTGCTCCCGTTCGGCCCATATAAATAAACGGTTAAAACCAGTTAAAAGACCATTCTGATGCATTAAAGACTATAACTGAATGACACTTAACATTTCAATGTAAAATACATTTTTTGGTATCATAATAAATGGCCCTTTTATCTTTTATGAGATAAAATGACCACATTAAGATCAGTATGGGAGCCTTGGAAGAAAGTGAAATCTCTTTAATGCTTACCGTACATTTTTATAGATCTATAAAAAGTTATTGGCATTGCTTGTTTACCATATTTTCTGTGATTCCAGGGATACTTAATCAACGAATACCCTGTCAAATAATTGTATTGGACGAGGTCCTGCTGCACATGAGAAACATTATCTTTATTGTACTTGCTGTAAACCAAAACCATGCACTTTCTCAGTTTTAAATATTGTGTTATATACTACGTTTCATTATTTGTTTGCCTTATAGAGAAATATAATGAAAACATTGTTTAACTATAAGTGGTATCACAGAGTTATATCCAGAAGATGATTAACCTGTTTTCTTGTCACCAGAAAAGAAAAATAAATTTGGAGAGCAAAAGAGCCAGTGCACAGTAAGACACCAATAGTGCTCTGTGTAGGTCCTGTCACCATGGTTATTATATTATAAAAGTATGAGAATTCACAACATCACCAATTCAAGAGAGTACAAATCCAAATAAGTTATTAATTGATAGACCTTTGCACCACGGTGCAACAATACTAAAACCAAAAACCACCAATGAATGCAAATATGTCAAAAATGAATGAATAAATAAACCTTTCTGCCATCCATGAAGTGTAAAAACACTGGAAATGATGATAGGAAATATAGGGAGCGCTAGTAATGAACAATTTTATCACACCAAAACAAAATATCTTTATGAAAACTAAATTAATGTGCATAAATAAATATAAAAAAATAAAAAATATATAAAAATAACTTCATAAGTACAGGTATATACAGTATCAATTCAAAAATTATTTGATGCAAATCAGTATGTGCCAAAAGTGAAACAATGGTAAGTAAAAATCTATATAATAACAAGTACTTTTGATTAAACATATACATAAAAAAAGTGACATCCTTGGAATAAACAAAACAGTGACATCAAAGCAGTGAGTGCCACCATAATTTGTGCAAATAAGCAGTCAAAAGAAATTATCCAGGAAACAAATGAAGTCCATAGAAATAGTCTATTTATCTATTATCTATTTACAATACAATATTTTAGTGCACAATAGATGAGGACAATTAAATATAAATATATATATATATATATACAGTCATGCTCAAAAGTTTGCAAACCCTAGCAGAAATTGTGAAATTTTTGCATTAATATTGAAAATAAGACTGATCATGCAAAAAAAAAAACTGTCTTTTATTTAAGGATAACAATCACATGAAGCCATTTATTATCACAGTTTGTTGGATTCTTTTTAAATCATAATGATAACAGAAATCACTGAAATGGCCCTGATAAAAAGTTTACATACCCTGGAATGTTTGGCCTTGGTACAGCCACAGAAGGTGGCATACAATTTAAAATGGCAATTAAAAGTTCATTTCCCACATTTTTGTTTTTTTAAATCACAATTAGTGTCTATGTATAAATAGTCAATGAGCTTGTTATCTCTCACACGAATGCACTAAGCAGGCTAGACACTGAGCCATGAGGAGGTAGAAAAGAACAGTCAAAAGACCTGCGTAACAAGGTAATGAAATTTTACAAAAATGGAAAAGGATATGAAAAGAAATCCAAAGCCTTGAATATGCCAGTCAGTACTGTTTAATCACTTAGTAAGAAGTGGAAAATTTGGGGGTCTCCTGATACCAAGCCAAGGTCATACCAAGCACAGGAGCTGTTCAGGATACAAAAAAACCCCCACAGGTAACCGCAGGAGAAATACAAACTGCTATCCAAAAAGTCGGTGTGGTTGTTTTTAAGGAGCACAATTCACTGATACTTGAACAAAAAAGAGCTGCATGATTGAGCTGCCAGAAGGAAGCCTTTACTGT
This sequence comes from Aquarana catesbeiana, assembly GCF_042186555.1. Taxonomy (NCBI): domain Eukaryota; kingdom Metazoa; phylum Chordata; class Amphibia; order Anura; family Ranidae; genus Aquarana; species Aquarana catesbeiana. The sequence continues at coordinate 150,485,517 of NC_133326.1, read as the reverse complement.
GCCAATGCCACAAAAAACCCAATAAAGCATATTGTAACCAGGCTTTTTTGTGGAACTTGTACAGTAAAGGCTTCTTTCTGGCAACTTGACCATGCAGCTCTTTTTTGTTCAAGTATCATTGTATTGTGCTCCTTATAAACAACCACACCATCTTTTTCCAGAGCAGCCTGTATTTCTCCTGAGGTTACCTGTCGGTTTTTCCTTGTATCCCGAACAGTTCCTGTGGCAGTTGTGGCTGAAATCTTTCTTGATCTACCTGACCTTGGCTTGGTATCAAGAGATCCCAAAATTTCCCACTTCTTATTAAGTGATTGAACAGTACTGACTGGCATATTCAAGGCTTTGGATATCTTTTTATATCCTTTCCCATCTTTGGAAAGTTTCATTACCTTTTACGCAGGTCTTTTGGCTGTTCTTTTCTACCTTGCAAACGTTTGAGCATAACTGTATATTGAATAATTTAATGTTCTGTACATGACACATCGTGACTGCAATTTTTTTTTGTATCTCTGTTATGTTTCATGTTGTGGGTATTCAGCGCTGTCCGTCTAGCCTGGGATTATTGCTTGCTCTTAATTCTGACTATTGTGAACCTTTTTTTGTCTGTTGACCTCTCTAGCTTTGTGAGTATCCACCCGGCGCGCGTGGGCCACCCATGTGCTTTCAGAACAGAGTGGCTGTTTTTCCCATCCTGGGCTTTATTGTCCCAAGGGTTTGGTCCTCTTGCCAATGTCGACAGGTGTCTGATGCGTGACGCCGCCCTGCCGGTATGGGCAGGGCTGTGTTGCACGTCACTCACCCGGGGACCAGGTTGGAACGCACTCCAGTCTTGGCAAAGCAAAATACACCCAACCCGCAGATTATCTCCCGACGGCTGGTGGTATAAAGGGCAGACATTGCTATTGTCTCCCCATCCATCTAGGAGAAAGGATGCATGACATCCTCCCATGGAGTGAACTGCATCTTCAATTTCCTTACAGACCTGGTAAACTTCAATCACTGCTTTTTTCTGCTTACTTTAATCGCTTTTTTCTAGACTGGAGCTCCTCTTTAAGGATCAGATCACCCTGTAGAGATATCCCACTTTTTATGATACCAACCAGATCACATGAATATAACAAGGCCATGCATAACTCATTAGATCACCACTTTTCATGATTTTTTTTCCCTTGTTTTTGCCTCATGTCATGGGGCCAGCAGATCATTGCTTGCATAGGTATTTATTGCTCTCCACAGACTTGTACATCGGTGCATCTCTAATTTTTAGCAAAAATATGTAGCCGTGAAAAACCCTTAGAACACAAACCCTAGGACAGAACCTAAAGTATTTTGTAAGCACATTTTCCAGAGCACCAAATGTATACCCCTTTGTCATATACAGTAAAATGGTAATCATTCTTACTTAAGCACAGCAGTATTGACCTGTAGCTGGAGAACTCCTTGCCTTGTGCTGTCTTGACAAGATGAATGTAGATTAATTATTGTATTATCTTCTCCTTTGTTGTAATACACCACAAGAGTGATCTTTACATTCTGTCTCCTCCCAATGCTAGTTGATGGTTAAAACTCCTTTGACCTTGTCTTTTCACTGTCGTTAATCTAAATGCAGATGGCCAGTTGAGGTCTCCAGCCAGCATCTATCCTAAGTCGTAGTCTATTTAAACACTGTTGCATTTCATGGTACACTGCCATCCACTTAAATGCCTGGGATTTCTATTCTACCCTGTGCCCATCACTAGAATAAAACATGCCCATTGTGTATTCCAAAACATAGTAATGGAAAATCTACTACATTAATATCTAATATATTGATTTGGTAAGACTCACTTGAGACTTTAATGTGTTCACAATAATTCAGTCAATGTAGAAAATATCATTATTAATCTATTAACAAAGATTTAGAATGGATCCAAAAAAAAATAAGATTGTTTGTTACAAACTAAAAGTATTAAACGTAACGCTATTAAACCTATAAACTATGAAAAAAAAAACTATCAAAATGTTATATAGTTTGGGAGAAAATTTAAATCTGTGTCTGATCAATGTCTGAATGGTGAATTATTCACACTTGGGGTCACCAAAAAAGTTGGGACGCTGTAAAAAATCTACATAAAAACAGAATGCAATGATTTGTAAATTTTGTGAACCCATATTTTATTTACAATAGAAAACATATTAACTGTTTAAACAGCACATCTCAAAAAAGTTGGGATAGGGCCATGTTTACCACTGTTTAGCATCTCCTCTCCTTTTAACAAAACTCGGTAAACATCTGGGAACTGAGTTGACCAGTTGCTGGAGTTTTTGTAGAGGAATGTTGTCCTATTACTGACTGATATAGGATTCTAAATGCTCAACAGTCCTGGGTCTTCTTTGTCATGTTTTTTGTTTCAAGATGAGCCAAATATTTTCAATTGGTGAAAGGTCTGGACTTCAGGCAGTCCAGTTAAGCATCCAGACTCTTGACATTGTCCTGCTGAAATAAACAAGAACTATCCTGAAAAAGACATCATCTGGATGGGAGAATATGTTGTTCTAAAACCTGGATATAAATGTCAGCACTGATGGTGCCTTTCCAGATGTGCAAGCTGTCCATTCCATACACACTAATGCACCCCCATACCATCAGAGATGCAGGCTTTTAAACTGTGCTCTAATAACAAGCCGGAAGGTTATGCTCCTCTTTGGTCCAGAGGTTACGGCACCCATGGTTGCCAAAAGGAATATTAAGTTCAATTAACCTGACAAGATAACAGTTTTCCACTTTGGAACAGACCATTTTAAATTAGCTTCAGCTCAGAGAAGACGGTGGAGTTTCTGAATCGTGATTAGATATCGCTTCTTCTTTATATGATAGAGCTTTACCTTGCATTTTTGGATGGCACAGCAAACTGTGTTCACAGATAGTAATTTGGAAGTATTCCTGAGCCCATGCAGGGATGTCCATCACAGAATCTTGCCTGTTTTTAATGCAGTGCCATCTGAGGGTCCAAAGATCACAGGCATCCAATATTGCTTTTTGACCTTGTCCCTTGTGAACAGAGATTTTTAGATTCTTGGAATCTTTTGACAATACAATGTACTATAGATGATGATATATTTAAAGACCTTGCAATTTTACGTTAAGGAACATTTTTCTGAAGTTTAGACACAGCTTTCCACAGATTGGTGAACCTCTGCCCACCCTTGCTTCTGAAACGCTCTGACTCTCTAAGATGCTCTTTTTATACCCGTCACTCTACTTACCTGTTGCCAATGAACCTAATTAGTTTCAAAATGTTTGTCCAGCTCTTTCTTGTTAGTGCCACTTGTTAGCTTTTTGCTGCCCTGTCCCAACTTTTTTTGAGACATATTGCTGCCATCAGTTTCAAAATTACTTTGTTTTACTATTGTGAATAAAATATGATTCTATGAGATTTGCAAATCATTGCATTATGCTTTTATGTAGATTTTACACAGCATCCCAACTTTTTTGGAATTGGGGTTGAAGGTTGTTACCCTTTTCTACTCTTAAAACCTAAAAGAGATCTACACTTTAAATTAAGGGCAAAGTTTAGTAATTTCTACTTCAAATTTTGTGTCTGCATGCAATGGGTTTAATTTACTAAGGCTCCATTCACACTTGTGCAATTTGTCATGCGACTTTGGACATTAAAGTTGGATGAAAAATTGCACCCCATTCCTTTCAATGGCACCCATTAAAATCAGTGTGACTTAAAGTCACAGTAACTTTGAAAAGGTGCCTGTCTTACAGGATTATCGGTGATCTGGAGTGCAAGCTATGACAATGACGCAGCTTGCAGTATCTGTATCAAAGAGGAGACACAAAACACTGTTGCTCACTTGCTTTCCAATGTATTGTGTTAAACAGAAATGGATCACATTACACAGATGATTACTTTCTTTAGAGTGGCAGCACAGGCCACACGGAAAAGCACATCAATTTGTGTTAGCAAGTTACCAGTACTAACATATAAGATACCAACAATGAAATTGAATGTCAGAATAAACACAAAACTCAACCAATATACCACAAAGTGTGACTAACCTGTATTGAAGAGGATACACAAAACACTGTTGCACACTTGCTTTTCAAGTTTAATGTGAACTTGTTGGTTTTAGTCTCCTGAAGTCACACTACACGTCATTAGAGCTCCCTCTATCTGCAGCCTAGTAATAGCACTACTGGGAGGATTATTTATTTACTTACTGCATTACTTTGGTATGAATTTTGATGTGATTTTGATCCATAGAATGTAAAGTTGATTCAAAATCGCACCAAAAATCGAATCAAAGTTGGGCTCCAAAGTCGCACTGGAAATCGTGCGACTTTGGAACTGCACTAATGTGAATGGAACCTAAAACAGGGAGTGAAAATTCTAGTGCAGCTGTGCATGGTATCCATTCAGCTTCTAACTTCAGCTAGTTCAATTAGGCTTTGACAAAAAACTCTGAAAGCTGATTGGTTTCTGTGCAGAGCTGCACCAGATTCTGCACTCACAGTTTTAGTAAATCAACCCCAATATCTCTCAAGCATGTACAGTATCTCAGAAAAGTTAGTACACCACTCACATTTTTTTGAAATATTTTATTATACCTTTTCATGTGACAACACTGAAGAAATAACACTTTGCTACAATGTAAAGTAATGAGTGTAAAACTTGCATAACAGTGTAAATTTGCTGTCCTCTAAAAATACCTCAACACGCAGCCATTAATGTCTAAACCCGTGGCAACAAAAGGGAGTACACTCCAAAGTGAAAATGTCCAAATTGGGTCCAAAATGTCAATATTTTGTATGGCCGCCATTATTTTCCAGCACTAACTTAACCTTCTTGGGCATAGAGTTCACCAGAGCTTCACAGGTTGCCACTGGAGTCCTCTCCCACTCCTCCATGATGACATCACAGAGCTGGTGGATGTTAGAGACCTTGCACTTCTCCACCTTCCGTTTGAGGATGCCCCACAGATGCTCAATAGGGTTTAGATCTGGAGACATGCTTGGCCAGTCCATCGCCTTTACCCTCAGCTTTTTAGCAAGGCAGTGATCATCTTGGAGGTGTGTTTGGGGTCAATATCATTTTGGAATACTGCCTGTGGCCCAGTCTCCGAAGAGAGGGGATCATGCTCGGCTTCAGTATGTCACAGTACATGTTGCATTCATGGTTCCCTCAATGAACTGTAGCTCTCCAGTGATGGCAGCACTCATGCAGCCCCAGACCATGACACTCCCACCATCACGCTTGACTGTAGGCAAGACACGCTTGCCTTTGTACTCCTCACCTGGTTGCCACCACACACACTCGACACCATCTGAACCAAATAAGCTTATCTTGATCTCATCAGACCACAGGACATGGTTCCAGTAATCCATGTCCTTAGCCTGCTTGTCTTCAGAAAACTGTTTGTGGGCTTTCTTGTGCATCATATTTAGAAGAGGCTTCCTTCTGGGATGACAGCCATGCAGACCAATTTGATGCAGTGTGCGGTGTATGGTCTAAGCACTGACAGGCTGGCCCCCCACTCCTTCAACCTCTGCAGCAATGCTGGTAGCACTCTAATGTCTACTTCCCAAAGACAACCTCTGGATATTACGATGAGCACGTGCACTCAACTTCTTTTGTCAACCATGTCGAGGCCTGTTCTGAGTGGAACCTGTCCTGTTAAACCGCTGTGTGGTCTTGGCCACCATACTGCAGCTAAGTTTCAGGGTATTGGCAATCTTCTTATAGCTTAGGCCATCTTTATGTAGAGCAACAATTCTTTTTTTTCAGATCCTTCTTTGCCATGAGGTGCCATGTTGAACTTCCAGTGACCAGTATGAGAGAGTGAGAGCGATAACACCAAATTTAACCACTTGAGCCCCGGACCATTATGCTGCCTAAGGACCAGAGGTCTTTTTCCAATTTGGCACTGCGTCGCTTTAACTGCTAATTGCGCGGTCATGCAATGCTGTACCCAAACGAAATTTGCGTCCTTTTCTTCCCACAAATAGAGCTTTCTTTTGATGGTATTTGATCACCTCTGCCGTTTTTATTTTTTGCGCTATAAACGGAAAAAGACCGAAAATTTTGAAAAAAAATGATATTTTCTACTTTTTGTTATAAAAAAAATCCAATAAACTCAATTTTAGTCATACATTTAGGCCAAAATTTATTCGGCCACATGTCTTTGGTAAAAAAAAAGTTAATAAGCGTATATTTATTGGTTTGCGCAAAAGTTATAGCGTCTACAAACTAGGGTACATTTTCTGGAATTTACACAGCTTTTAGTTTATGACTGCCTATGTCATTTCACAAGGTGCTAAAATGGCAGGGCAGTACAAAACCCCCCCAAATGACCCCATTTTGGAAAGTAGACACCCCAAGGAAATTGCTGAGAGGCATGTAGAACCCATTGAATATTTATTTTTTTTGTCCCAAGTGATTGAATAATGACAAAAAAAAAAAAAATATTTACAAAAAGTTGTCACTAAATGATATATTGCTCACACAGGCCATGGGCCTATGTGGAATTGCACCCCAAAATACATTCAGCTGCTTCTCCTGAGTATGGGGATACCACATGTGTGGGACTTTTTGGGAGCCTAGCCACGTACGTGCCCCGAAAACCAATCACCGCCTTCAGGATTTCTAAGGGCATAAATTTTTGATTTCATTCCTCACTACCTATCACAGTTTTGAAGGCCATAAAATGCCCAGATGGCACAAAACCCCCCCAAATGACCCCATTTTAGAAAGTAGACACTCCAAGCTATTTGCTGAGAGGCATGTTGAGTCCATGGAATACTTTCTTTTTGACACAAGTTGCGGGAAAGTGACAATTTTTTTTTTTTTTGCACAAAGTTGTCACTAAATGATATATTTCTCACACAGGCCATGGGCATATGTGGAATTGCACCCCAAAATACATTTAGCTGCTTCTCCTGAGTATGGGGATACCACATGTGTGGGACTTTTTGGGAGCCTAGCCGCATACGGGGCCCCGAGAACCAAGCACCGCCTTCAGGATTTCTAAGGGCATAATGTTGTGATTTGACTCCTCACTACCTATCACAGTTTTGAAGGCCATAAAATGCCAAGATGGCACAAAACCCCCCCAAATGACCCCATTTTGGAAAGTAGACACCCCAAACTATTTGCTGAGAGGCATGTTGAGTCCATGGAATATTTTATATTTTGACACAAGTTGCGGGAAAGTAACACTTTTTTTTTTTTTTTTTGCACAAAGTTGTCACTAAATGATATATTGCTCAAACATGCCATGGGCATATGTGGAATTACACCCCAAAATACATTCTGCTGCTTCTCCTGAGTATGGGGATACCACATGTTTAGGACTTTTTGGGAGCCTAGCCGCGTACGGGGCCCCGAAAACCAATCACCGCCTTCAGGATTTCTAAGGGCATAAATTTTTGATTTCATTCCTCACTACCTATCACAGTTTTGAAGGCCATAAAATGCCCAGATGGCACAAAACCCCCCCAAATGACCCCATTTTGGAAAGTAGACACTCCAAGCTATTTGCTGAGAGGCATGTTGAGTCCATGGAATACTTTCTTTTTTGACACAAGTTGTGGGAAAGTGACAATTTTTTTTTTTTTTTGCACAAAGTTGTCACTAAATGATATATTTCTCACACAGGCCATGGGCATATGTGGAATTGCACCCCAAAATACATTTAGCTGCTTCTCCTGAGTATGGGGATACCACATGTGTGGGACTTTTTGGGAGCCTAGCCGCATACGGGGCCCCGAAAACCAAGCACCGCCTTCAGGATTTCTAAGGGCATAATGTTGTGATGTGACTCCTCACTACCTATCACAGTTTTGAAGGCCATAAAATGCCAAGATGGCACAAACCCCCCCCAAATGACCCCATTTTGGAAAGTAGACACCCCAAACTATTTGCTGAGAGGCATGTTGAGTCCATGGAATATTTTATTTTTTGACACAAGTTGCGGGAAAGTGACAATTTTTTTTTTTTTTTTTTGCACAAAGTTGTCACTAAATGATATATTGCTCAAACATGCCATGGGCATATGTGGAATTACACCCCAAAATATATTCTGCTTCTTCTCCTGAGTATGGGGATACCACATGTGTGGGACTTTTTGGGAGCCTAGCCGCATACGGGGCCCCGAAAACCAAGCACCGGCTTCAGGATTTCTAAGGGCGTTAAGTTGTGATTCCACTCCTCACTACCTATCACAGTTTTGAAGGCCATAAAATGCCAAGATGGCAAAACCCCCCCCCAAATGACCCCATTTTGGAAAGTAGACACCCCAAGCTATTTGCTGAGAGGCATGGTGAGTATTTTGCAGCTCTCATTTGTTTTTGAAAATGAAGAAAGACAAGAAAAATGTATTTTTTTTTTCTTTTTTCAATTTTCGAAAGTTTGTGACAAAAAGTGAGGTCTGCAAAATACTCACTATACCTCTCAGCAAATAGCTTGGGGTGTCTATTTTCCAAAATGGGGTCATTTGGGGGGGGGTTGTGCCATCTGGGCATTCCATGGCCTCCGAAACTGTGCTAGGCAGTGAAGAGTGAAATCAAAAATTTACGCCCTTAGAAAGCCTGAAGGCGGGGCTTGGTTTTCGGGGTCCCGTGCGCGGCTAGGCTCCCAAAAAGTCCCACACATGTGGTATCCCCATACTCAGGAGAAGCAACAGAATGTATTTTGGGGTATAATTTCACATATTCCCATGGCATGTTTGAGCAATATATCATTTAGTGACATCTTTGTGCAAAAAAAAAAAAAAAAAAAAAAGATTTGTCTCTTTCCCGCAACTTGTGTCACAATATAAAATATTCCATGGACTCGACATGCCTCTCAGCAAATAGCTTGGGGTGTCTACTTTCCAAAATGGGGTCATTTGGGGGGGGTTTGAACTGTCCTGGCATTTTATGCACAACATTTAGAAGCTTATGTCACACATCACCCACTCTTCTAACCACTTGAAGACAAAGCCCTTTCTGACACTTTTTGATTACATGAAAAAAATAATTTTTTTTTGCAAGAAAATTACTTTGAACCCCCAAACATTATATATTTTTTTTAAAGCAAATGCCCTACAGATTAAAATGGTGGGTGTTTCATATTTTTTTTTCACACAGTATTTGCGCAGCGATTTTTCAAACGCATTTTTTGGGGAAAAAACACACTTTTTAAAATTTTAATGCACTAAAACACACTATATTGCCCAAATGTTTGATGAAATAAAAAAGATGATCTTAGGCCGAGTACATGGATACCAAACATGACATGCTTTAAAATTGCGCACAAACGCGCAGCGGCGACAAAATAAATACATTTTTAAAAGCCTTTAAAAGCCTTTACAGGTTACCACTTTAGATTTACAGAGGAGGTCTACTGCTAAAATTACTGCCCTCGTTCTGTCCTTCGCGGTGATACCTCACATGCATGGTGCAATTGCTGTTTACATTTGACGCCAGACCGACGCTTGCGTTCGCCTTTGCGCGAGAGCAGGGGGGGACAGGGGTGCTTTTTTTTTTTTTTTTTTTTTTCTTTATTATTTTTTTGCTTTTTTATCTTATTTTTAAACTGTTCCTTTCATTTTTATTTTTTTTTAATTAATTTTATTGTTATCTCAGGGAATGTAAATATCCCCTATGATAGCAACAGGTAGTGACAGGTACTCTTTTTTTAAAAAATTGGGCTCTATTAGACCCTAGATCTCTCCTCTGCCCTCAAAGCATCTGACCACACCAAGATCGGTGTGATAAAATGCTTTCCCAATTTCCCAATGGCGCTGTTTACATTCGGCGAAATCTAAGTCATGAAATGCTCGTAGCTTCCGGTTTCTTAGGCCATAGAGATGTTTGGAGCCATTCTGGTCTCTGATCAGCTCTATGGTCAGCTGGCTGAATCACCGGCTGCATTTTCAGGTTCCCTGTTGGGACAGGAAAGCCAGAGAAAAACATGGAAGACGGTGGGGGAGGGGGGGCATTCCCTCCCACTGCTTGCAAAAGCAGTCTAGAGGCTAATTAGCCGCTAGGATTGCTTTTACATGAAAGCCGACCGCTGGCTGAAAAGAATGATACCAAGATGATACCTAAACCTGCAGGCATCATTCTGGTATAACCACTCAAAGTCCAGCAACATACCAGTACGTTGCTGGTCCTTGTTAGGCATATATTGTAAACTTTTTTTTTCATGCAGCCTGTGGGCTGAACGAAAAAAAGATATTGATCGGTGGGTATGCCCACCATTAGAATACCTCCCTTCATCCACCCACTTCTAATGATGGGCATACATGCACCATTTATATATGCCGAAGCATGGGGGCATCCTCCCGCAAAAGGCAGGAGCAAATTGCTCCTCCACCCACTGCTGCCCCCACGCTTCGGCATATATGCTGAAGTATGTAACTGTGGTGGTGAAATCACCTCCGACAGCGTTGGAGTCACGGCTTTATATATCGTGGGAGCAAACGCTGTTGCTGTCAAGATAAATAAATCCGCGCTGCAACTGAATGGCGTACCTGCTAAGCAAATGATGGTTAACAATAAAACAAAGCAACATTACAGTATAACAGTAAGACTTACCATACCTGCAAAGCAAATACAAAAAAAAAAATAGTAAAAAATAAAACATTTAACGCAACCTGTGCCTAAAATATATATATGCCGAAGCATGGGGGCATCCTCCCGCAAAAGGCAGGAGCAAATCGCTCCTCCACCCACTTCTGCCCCCACGCTTCGGCATATATGCTGAAGTATGTAACTGTGGTGGTGAAATCACCTCCGACAGCGTTGGAGTCACGGCTTTATATATCGTGGGAGCAAACGCTGTTGCTGTCAAGATAAATAAATCCGCGCTGCAACTGAATGGCGTACCTGCTAAGCAAATGATGGTTAACAATAAAACAAAGCAACATTACAGTATAACAGTAAGACTTACCATACCTGCAAAGCAAATACAAAAAAAAAAATAGTAAAAAATAAAACATTTAACGCAACCTGTGCCTAAAATATATATATGCCGAAGCATGGGGGCATCCTCCCGCAAAAGGCAGGAGCAAATCGCTCCTCCACCCACTTCTGCCCCCACGCTTCGGCATATATGCTGAAGTATGTAACTGTGGTGGTGAAATCACCTCCGACAGCGTTGGAGTCACGGCTTTATATATCGTGGGAGCAAACGCTGTTGCTGTCAATATAAATAAATCCGCGCTGCAACTGAATGGCGTACCTGAAAACAATAAAATGGTTACCAACAAAACACAGTAAACGGTAAAGTATGAAAAATCTGAAAAGGAAACATGGTAAAACATAATAACAATAAAACATTGCAGAATAGAATAGAGTAAAAAAGAGAAGAACAATAGAGAGAGAATAGAGAGAGAGAGAACAATAAAACAACAACTATTTTTGGTTTTTTTATTTTATATTTTTTTTTGTGTTTTTATTTTTTTAAATTTTTTTTTATTTTATTTTTTTACACTTTTTTTTAGTAACTTTTAACTTTTGTAACTTTTGTTCCAGGTTTGGGTCTCTCAAAATGCAATGGCATCTTGGGAGACCCTGTGTTAGTGTGCCTAGTCTGTGCAGTGCTGAACCCTACGCTAATACTCAACTAATGTATGGTAGCGTTCAAAGCATTCACCCATGCAAAGACCAGGATTGCCAGGACAGGAGGGACAATAAGTCCGGGTGTCACGCCTAAATCCGCGCTTGCTGCAGACACGACATCTTTTTTGGGGGGCTCGTTGGGTAGGGGTACTCGGGATGGCATAAATAAAATGCCGCTCATGCAGCCGGCTTACTGCATTTGGTTGGGGAAGGTGAGGTAGAGCACCGTCTGGAAACAGAAGGGCTCTGACGATCTCTTCCTGGAATTTAAGGAAGGATCCAGTCTGTCCTGAAGCTCTGTATAGCACATGAGCATTCAGCAAAGCCAATTGAAATAAGTATACAGACACTTTTTTGTACCAGCGTCTGGCCTTACGGGCAACTAAGTACGGCGCCAACAACTGGTCATTGAGGTCCACCCCTCCCATATTAAGGTTGTATTCGTGGACACAGAGGGGTTTCTCCACAACACCAGTCGCCGTAGAAATTTGGGTCGTTGTGTCTGCATGAAGGGAGGTGAGAACGAAAACATTCTTCTTATCCCTCCACTTCATAGCGAGCAAATTATTATACTTCAAGCAGGCTCTCTCCCCCAGCCTAAGACGGGAATCTACAAGCCGCTGGGGAAAGCCCCGGCGATTAGGTCGCACGGTGCCACATGCTCCAATCTGCTGATCAAACAAGTGACTAAAAAGTGGCACGCTCGTATAATAATTGTCCACGTACAAGTGGTACCCCTTTCCGAATAAGGGTGACACCAAGTCCCACACTATCTTGCCAGCGCTTCCTATGTAGTCAGGGCAGTTTGTCGGCTCTACGTGACTATCTCTTCCCTCGTAAACCATAAATCTACATGTATAGCCTGTGGCCCTGTCACAGAGCTTATACATCTTGACCCCGTATCTGGCACGCTTGCTGGGAAGGTACTGTTTGAATGACAAGCGGCCAGAAAACTTAATCAGGGACTCATCAACGCAGACAACTTGATGGGGGGTAAACAAGTCTGCAAAACGTTGGTTGAAGTGGTTTACGAGGGGCCGAATTTTGTAGAGCCGATCGTATGCAGGGTCTCCACGAGGACGACAGAGTTCATTGTCGTTGAAGTGCATGAACCGCAAAATCTGCTCGTATCGTGCCCTGGTCATGGAAGCAGAGAACAAGGGTGAATGGTAAATTGGGTCAGTGGACCAATATGACCGCAACTTACTCTTTTTATTCAACCCCATGAGGAGGGAAAGGCCCAGAAAGGTCTTAAATTCGGAGACCGTAATTGGTCTCCAATCTCTGGCAAGGGAGGACTGGGGATTAGCGGCGATGTGTTGACCAGCGTACAAATTGCTTTGGTCCACAATAGATCTATAGAGATCTTCGGTGAAAAACAGTGAATAAAAATCCAGTGGCATAAAGTCAACTGTTTCCACCTGAATTCCGGGTTGGCCAGTGAAAGGGGGAAGTACGGGTGCTGCAGAAGTGGAAGGTTCCCAATTCGGATTGGCCAATGCAGCAGGAAGGGCACTATGGGCACGACGGGCCTGTCTTTGTCTTCTTGGTGGCAGCGGGACACTACTACTGCTTGCCACCTCGCCAGCTTGAACTGCACTTATGGGACTCGCCACGTCACCACGTGATACTGCAGTGCTGGATGTACGACCAGGGTGTACTAGGCCGCTGGTGCTTGCCAGTTCACCAGAAGGAATAGCGGCGCTAGTACTGCTCTGCTCCATACGAGAGCCCTGCGGTTCTTGCACTTCAAGGACAGCATAAGTTCGGGGTCTGGTACGCCTGACCCTAGCAGGGACCACAACTCTGTCGTCAGAGCTATCTGTCATGGAGCCGCTGTCCTCTACAGGTTCGTATTCTGAGCCTGAACTTGACAGATGAGTGACTTCCTCTTCACTATCTGTCATGCTCAGAATCCTGTAGGCCTCTTCACTAGTGTACCTTGGATTTGCCATTTTGGCCTCTAAATTTAGGGGTACACTAGTGAGACTCACAGGCAAAAAAGCTCCTGACTGTTGGCGACTGTATCAAAACGCTACCAAAAAACTGTTAGCGATCGCAGGGATCAGGCCTGACTCTGCGACCGCTGCAGTTATGTGTGCTTAGTGTTTTGTAAGTGTCAGTAATCGATCGATACTGCACTTGGGTGGGCTGGGCAGGGCTGGGCCGAGGAGCAAAACGCAGGTGCTAGCAGGTATCTGGGCTGATCCCGCTAACACTGCGTTTTTGGGAACCCTAAACTGCTGGGGAGTATAGATCTGATCGGATCAGATACCGATCCGTTCAGATACTATAGCACTAAGGGAGGTGTATGCTGCGTGCGTGGGTTTTAGCTGTACTGGCGCTAACCTGACGCTGCCTGGGGCGACGCAGACCTTATCTGATCCTAAAAACTTAACTTCTATCACCGCCGGGCAATTAGGGGGTTAAACCTTTATAGGGTAATAAACGGTGGGTGCCCTAAAACTATGATAAACTGTAATAAACTGTAATAAACTACAAAAAACAAACTAGCTAACCAGCGTCACCCGTAACATTTATACGGTGATCGCTGGTGAAAGGGTTAACTAGGGGGCAATCAGGGGGTTAAAACCTTTAGCAGGTAGTATATGGGGGTCCCTGTCGCTATAAAACACTGACAGCGAACCTATATACTTACCTCCCTAACTAGCGTCACCTGTGTCACTAATACAGCGATCAGAAAAACGATCGCTTAGCGACACTGGTGACGGGGGGTAATCAAGGGGTTAACTTTTATTAGGGGGGGTTAGGGGGGTACCCTGGACCTAAGGGGGGTACCCTAGACCTAAAGGGGGCTAACCTAACTGCCCTAAAACTTTTAACTGACACAAACTGACACCAATGCAAAAAAAAAAAAAAATGCTATTGGTGTCAGAGTGACAGGGGGTACAGGGGCGTGATCAGGGGGTGATCGGGGGGTGATGGGGGGTGACAAGTGTGCCTGGCGTGTTCTACTGAATGTGTAGTGTTGTGCAGACTTACTTGGATGTCTTCTCTCCTCGGCGCGGCGACGAAAAGACCGCTCGTGGAGAGATGACATCACTTCCTTTCCCTCTGTTTACATTACAGAGGGAAAGGAAGCATTTTCATTCGCCGGGAGCGATCGGGAGGGGGTGGCCAACAATGGATGGCCTCCCCCTCACCTCTCATCGCCCGGGAAGAAATGGCGACCGCCTCGGGCACCGGGGGGGGGACCGATCGGACCCCCCACCCGCGGAAGGCAAATCACGTACCCTGTACGTGATTTTGCCTGTCCGTGCCACCTTGCCGACGTACATCGGCGTGAGGCGGTCGTCAAGTGGTTAACAAACCTGCTCCCTATTCACTACTTAGACCTTGTAACGCTAACAAGTCACATGACACCGGGGAAGGAAAATGGCTAATTGGGCCCAATTTGGACATTTTCACTTAGGGGCGTACCCACTTTTGTTGCCAGCAGTTTAGACATTAATGGCTGTGTGTTGTGTTATTTTGAGGGGACAGCAAATGTACACTGTTATACAAGCTATACACTCACTACTTTACATTATAGCAAAGTGTCATTTCTTCAGTGTTGTCACATGAAAAGATGTAATAAAATATTTACAAAAATGTGAGGGGTGTACTCACGTTTGTGAGATACTGTATATATATGATCATTATGCCGCATTTCTGTGGTGCACACTTATAATTTTCAGTATTGATTTTCATCAAATAAAAGCCCAGCTGGCTTATTAATATGGGTGATTTCTCAATTCTGAAACTTGGAGTTTGATCAAAACAAAACAGTACTTTTGTCCACAGCAGCATTCAGATCTGAGATTAATCAGCTTTTATCAACCAAACCACAGATACCCTAGTCAGCTTTCTGACAATTCCCTAAATAAACTGAAGATTTTTAGAATTTTGGTTATATTTTTAACTTCTGTGAGTCACAGAAGCCATGAAGAGTCTATAATCTAAAGGTCAACAAAGTAAAATTAGAATAAATATTGAACTGGATTCAAATTTGGAACTTCTGTTGTTGCAATATGCACCCCAGTCACACCTATGTATTATATATAGCATAGTTTCAGTAAGGGCATCATTTAGTTGTAACAAAATCGGACATTTAATAATCTGACAGAAGGTAACTGTTACTTGATATTTACTAAATAGGTGCATAGTGGGATTAATGACAAAAGGGTCATTGGCAAAGCGTATACATACAGTATAGAACAATGTTAACAGATAATAAAGATGTGCAAATAAGAGCTCCTCAAAGCAATGTCTCTGCAGCTCAATCAGGACACTAGGCAGTAGCATCAAACGGCACAGTCTCTACTGTATAGTAACAGAGACTAGATAAAAACCAACCCTTCAATAAACAATACAGTACAAAAACAGTTACTTGTGCTTATCCTCACAGACAGTGCCACTTACAGTGCAGCCCAGGATGGATCTCCTAACAACGATGGACAGCTCAAGGGATCCTAGTGGTGGTAACACAAGTGATTGGCTGGCAGCAGTTTCAGTCCTGCAGTGGCTAGGTCTTTAGTTGAGATTGTGTGCTACTGAGCTCTTACCTGGCTGTGTACATGCTAGAGTATGTTAAAAGATATACTACCAATTAACAATAGCTTTGGCACTGTCTATCACTATGCTGCACATAACACATTTAGAAAGCAGAGGTGTGGGATGAACCCAGTAGACCAACCCACTACAGGAAGCCTACAATCTTGATGTATTGAACCCAGTGTGTCTCAGGTTTTGGGAATGTTAAGGAGATTGATATAAAATCATAGAAGTAGATCAGAGTAAAAATGAATGGGGTGGCACAAGATAAGGCCTAAGGTGGAATAAAGATAGCGTTGACCAGTTTACGCCAGGTACATTGATTAGCATTGATCAACTCAGGCTCAGTAGAAAGGCACCTAGAAAACAATTGTTTGCACCACATGTCACCACACTGCAGTGTATCGCAATGCACTGCAGGTCAAAGAGTTGAATAAAATGTAATTTTGTGACATTTCAATAACATGAAAGAAAAGTAAATAATGTGATATTTTGTAACATTGCGTCACACCGCCCTTCACATCAGCACACATGTGTAATACAGAGAATAAAGTTTACAAGCTTCTGTGGACAAGCTCCTAAATTGCCCCTTAAGTCTTGCCTTTATCAGTAGGAAGAAGTGTGAGCTTACACATAGAGTTTAAAAAGATTTGTTGTGTTTGGGTGTGGTTAAAAAATTGAAAAAACATCAGTATATGATAATGAAGAGTAAAATGAAATAAAAAAAGAAAATGTTTTGAAAATTAAAATACAGCTAAATTATCAGGTGCTGCAAATGAGTTAAGACTGGGGTCACACTTGTGCAGATTGGGAACACTCAAAAAATTGCAGGTGTACCCAACCTGCAGGCAAAATGCGCTGCTTAATTCTTAATGGCACCCCTACTTATCAGCAAATGTAGTGCATTTTGCGCATGATAAATCACATGGTGCTATGGCACCATGCAAATTGGTGTGGCGTGATTTAAAAAAGAGGCAGGGGCTTCTTTCTATGCCTTTCTGTGGATAGGGAAGCCCATTGAAATGAATGGACTGCCTACACGCAGAACACAGGTTGCAAAAGGGTAAACCTTAAAGATTACTGTGATAGGATGTAATAGTAGAAATAAGTAGGATGAGAGAACTACAATGATTCCCTTGGGAAAGCCAGGTATTCCAGCAAAACATCAGTCCCTTGCGAAGCACTGTATTTTCTTGGGTGATCTATTCTTTATCTGCAGTTTGACTGCATTATACTGACCTCCAAGGTGAATTTTTTTGGTTGGAATATGTTGCCTAGACTAGAGTAGCTATTTAGTGAAGAATCAGTTGATACTAATGTGAACTGGGAACAGGATCAGCAAAAGTGCATCAACTTTTGAGAACCTGAGGCAGTCCGCCTTAAGAAGAGTCAGTTGCGAAGGAGGCAACATGGCTCTAGAAGAACAATAAATCTGATCGCGAGTACAGATACAAAGTTCTGTATTTATATATATATGCATATGTGAAGAGACTGGTAAGGGCTTAAATAGTTCAATAGTATGCTTTGAAATTATGTGAATAAAAGAGAAACCCCTTAAGTCCAATATGTTAAAGGTGCTAGCTAGATTAATTAAAGAAGGTCCACTGCGCATTAAAATAAGATGATGTAGAGTTGTAAAAGGTTGCAACCCACAGATCTGTTTTGTTTTTTTAAACATGTTAGTTAATATTTGGTATTTAAAAAAAATTATGCATTTTATATTATGAGTACTGACAATTTGATTGATGATTTATGATAATCCCGAAAAATGTGATGAGTAATTAATAGAAGGATAGCTGCAATTTAGCAATGTAAATTGGGTAATGTTTGTTCAGTCTGTCCATGCGAGATAAAAGATTTGTACAAGTAATCAAAAGTTCAATAAAACAGTTTATAAACTTGTAAACGTTTAAATAATATTCGAAAGGTTGCCAAAATCTATTACACTTTTCTTTCAAATGCTCTTTAATTTAATTTTTACTTTATGCCAAGTACCAAATGATGGTGTTATAAATTATTAACATATGTTTCTTAAGAGGAACAGGCAGTATTTAGAAATGTGAGACATCTCTCTACCAAACTAATTGTGTTGAATGACTTGAACTGAAATATATTTAAAAGATGGAGAAATTGCCAATGCAGTTTGATATATGACTATGACATCAGGACAAGAAAAGAGGAAAATTAAAGCAATAAAAAACAGAAATTATAACCCTTCCCACTCTAGTAAAGAAAAAATTGAGGGGAAAATCTTCCCGAAGGCAAGACATACAGCAATGAAAATCTGGTGTTCTAACCCTTCAAACTGTGCCCACAACCAAAAAAAGTAGAAGATGAGCTTTAATAAAGTTAGAAGATAAACTGGCTAGTTGATCTCATGAGAAATAAAATGTACTGTATACCATGTTGGGATGGATTGCTTTAACTGATAATGTGTCCTTTTTCTAACTTTGTTAGAGAAGCTAAATGGCTGAGCTAGTGGTATTAAAGTCAACAGGCCCAAGGCAATCCATTAGGAATCTCACCAAATGCAACTTTGGATGTTTATTGTTTAATGTTTATAGCATTACACATTCATATCTGCTTTTGTCATTGCATGGAACTGCAGAGTGTCTCTGTACCTGCAGGGTTCCATTAAGGAAAAATAAGATATGTCCAGAATTCTCTGTCCTGCCATGACCTAATTCAGAGAAATGCATATTAAAAATTGTTTTAATGGTGCCTAATGTGATTTTTTTTTCAGATTCTAGCTTATAGATATCTAATTTATGTTAAGCATAAATTCCCTTTATAGCATAATAGTGTACAACCTATTATGCTAATTTACATATAACAGGAGAATTTATTAAAGTATTATGTCTTTAAAGAAAATGTTAACTATTTCTCTACAGACAGCCTTACTGTTCCAAGTTATGAAGATCTCTATCATTTAATTCCTGCACCCCTCCAAACAATATCTATTGGCACACTTAGTAAGTGAATTCTGTGTAACCTCCCAGCTGTGTTATATGGCTAAATCACATAGGGGTTGCGATAATATTCTGCAATTATTGGACTCTATATTTTAACTGTTATGCCCCGTACACACGGTCGGATTTTCCGATGGACAATGTCCGATCGGAGCATGTTGTCAGAAATTCCGACCGTGTGTGGGCGCCATCGGACATTTTCCATCGGATTTTCCGACACACAAAGTTGGACAGCAGGAGATAAAATTTTCCGACAACAAAATCCGATCGCGTCAATTCCGACCGTGTGTGGCCTGTTCCGACGCACAAAGTGCCACGCATGCTCAGAAGAAATTCCGAGACGGGACAGCTCGTTCTGGTAAACTTAGCGTTCGCAATGGATACAGCACTTTCGTCACGCTGCAATGTTAAAAATGGTTTAATACAGCGCACTCTCTTCTTCTTTATAATGTGACAAGAATTAAGTCGTTTTGCTGCTCATATTCACACACACTTCTCACAAACTTCTTTCGTTACTATTTATCGGGATTCCCTCAATATATTTTGATTTCTCACATCTGACAACATATTTTTGTATATTTTAATTTTTTTTTTTGCCTTTAATGTAGAATCTTTTTTGGTGTTTCTCTTTTTTTTTTTTGGTGATTTTGATTTGTACTCCCGAAAATGTTTGTGTGTTTTTTGTGACAAGTTCCCACAACACCATTGATATGTTGTTCTATTTAATCTGTAGGAGATTGTTTCGTGTTGTTGTCCCTTGTTAATTTAACATTTTATGTTAGAAATGTACCTGAATCGTCACCAACAAACTGTCCTTTTTGGATGAAAACACACACAGGAGAGTAGAGTTTACCTAAAAAAATTTTATTAAGGGGTCACAACTATAAAAAAACAAAGAGGGAGGCAACGCTGGAGAAACTGCAGAAGTGGGCGAAGCCTTGGACCCCCAGGGCAGACATCAATTATTTAAAAGCAAAATTGGTGGCCTGAGGAGTCCATATCTAAGGGAGGGCAGTCTGGTCCAGAAGTCCCAGAGATCCGGAAAGCAGCAGATGACATCTGTGTCCCCAGGCTGTGGTCATACGAGAGACTGCAGCTTTTGTCAGACCAGACTGAACCCAGGGCAATCACTCTTTGGTCTTCCTTCCACGCTTCCTTACAGTCTTTGGCTGTGGTGGTGGAGTTGTGGCAGCAGGAGGAGGATCGTCGATCTCAATGACATCCGTCTTGGGTGTCAGTTCCCCACTCTCCCCCTTACGTAAGACTTTATAAATCAGGTCCTCAGAGAGCTTGCGTTGGCCCTCCTGCATGCCCTGCAATTTGGTGGCAGCCATGCAGGCAAAGGCCTCTGCAGGACTGGGGAAGGCTCTGAGGGACGCAGAAGCCTCCTGGATCAGCCTGTATGCTGAATCCTGCACAGGACTGGGAGTGGCCTTCCTGGCCCTTTTGTATGGCAGGCGGAGGGGAGGAACCTGAGACTCAGTCAGGCTGCGACTTGTCCCAGGCTTCTCTTGGCTGACACTTAGCCCCGCCTCCTCCTGGCTGACACTAATCCCTGCCTCCTCCTGGCTGCCACTAATCCCCGCCTCCTCCTGGCTGTCACATTCCACAGCCTCCTCCTGGCTGAGGTCTTCCTGTGTATGAAAAAGGGACATAGTTTTAGTATTTTTTACATCAATCACACACAATTTTCACCTCCTGACTGCTGCAAATTGAATGTTAACAAATATAACAGACTATCCTTCTGAGCCCAGCATTTTGCATTCTTGTCCCAATTTTGGGTGCCCACTACTGTCTATTGATATGTAAAACACTTTTTTTAATCAGCAATTAATGATCAATAATAACATCTAGTAAACATCAGAAATCTGTCGAAGAATGCTATACCTGACTCCAGCTGGGCTCCTCCACTTCTTCCTGGCTGGAAGGCCCAGGTTGGACATCGGAAGCCTCAGCTGGTATGGAAGGAAGCGTGGAAGGAAGGGTGGAGAGGGATTCCCTGACTTCAGTGTGGTCTGACAGAAATCGCAGTCTCTCATAGTACCACAGCCTGGGGACATAAACGTCATCTGCTGCAGCTCCGGACCTCTGGGAATCTGTGACCTTCTTGCGCTCCCTAAGATACGTGCTCCTCAGGCCACCAATTTTAGCTTTTAAATAAGGGATGGTTGCTGTGGGGACCACCGGCTTCACCAACTCCAGCAGTTTCTCCAGCGCTGCCTGCCTCTTCTGTTTGTGATTATAGTGGGGGTGTCTCACCTGCCACAGACAGGGCAGCTCCCTGTACTTGTCAATAAACAGGGGCAGGAAATTGTGGTCGTTGAACCCATCCATTTTCTCTGCAAGACACAACACAAGACAAACCCTAATGTCAGGCCAAACTCCCCTAATCTTGTTACAATATAGGCTTCCATTTCGAAGCAGTATAGGCCCAAGTTTAGATCCTACCTTCGTTAGCACGATCGGCCTCTCCGATGCTCCTTCCTCCGCTCACAGATCGTACGTAAGACGCGCGCGTGTTACGATTTATACACACTGCGCATGCGTATAACTCCGCCCGCCCCTGACGTTCTTTCTAGTCTATTCCCCGCCCCTTTTCGTTCGGCGCAGTGGGGGAAGAGCACATGTCGGATAGACAGCAGGATCGTGCTAATTGTAGCAACGAGGAGGAGGAGGAGGAGAGGCCGGAGCATGAAACGTCCCGATCCAGAAGGA
This sequence comes from Aquarana catesbeiana, assembly GCF_042186555.1. NCBI lineage: Eukaryota > Metazoa > Chordata > Amphibia > Anura > Ranidae > Aquarana > Aquarana catesbeiana. The sequence continues at coordinate 150,463,686 of NC_133326.1, read as the reverse complement.
GATTAAAGGACTCAAATATGTCCTTTGGGGAGATGTTGGAGATGGTGGACATCCTGAAGAAGGCAGACTATGATGGAAAGTATGGGCCTTACCCCAACCCCAATGTCTGAAAGGCCAAGATCATGGCGAAAGTGGTCAGGAGTCTGCACCGGAAATTCGGGGTACGACGATCGAAAGATCAGCTCAGGAAGCGGTGGTCGGACCTGAAATTACGAGAACATGAGCAGTACAGAAATATCCGGAGAGTGCTGCAAAAAAGTAAGTATTTGTGCTGTGTTCCTATTCTTTTTGTGTTTATTACGTTCGTGCTGCTCCATGTGCTTTTAGGAACTGTTGTACAGTTTAAAATGGCAACTTTCATGTTCATGGGCACATTATTCGTTCGGATCACACATTTTTATTTCGGACTATAAAATACCATTGTTTAGGCCATATGCATTTGGCCATCATTTTGACGCCCTATACTTGGCTTCAAAGAATTGGGTTGTGTAGATGGCTTTGTTACTAGAATGAAATGCAAACTAGATTATGTGTAAGGAGAGGACACTCAGCAGCTGTTTTCACATCTGGACACTGGAGCACTAGTGTGGGACACCAGAACACCATTTTTGTTAGGGGGGGGGCACACAGGTGCTCCAGTGTATACTATAGGGGGGTCTCCATCTGTGAAGCTTGTACCAAACAGGTAAAGTATTGCAGCTTGACAAAGGACACTAAAAAAGCTACATCTTGGAACTCGGCTAAAATAGATAATTGTACCCCACTTCCAAGCAATGTTTCATCTTTATAGTTCTGACATTAAATATCTGTGTGCTAATTATACCATTTTTGTTTTACATAGGGGAGAAAAGACTCGGAGGACACTCCTCATCCGAGGAGACCAGAGCCCCCCCCCCCCTCTGGAAGAAGGGGAAATCCCACCAACACAAGATGAGCAGGAGGAAGAAGACGTGGTGGAACTAGTCACCACAACAGGTGAGTGTCTGCAACCACAGGCTCAGATAAGAGATGGATGGCGGCATTTTTTTGGAAACCTAATTTATTTTGGGGTTCCTCTCTTTTTAGGTGATCGTGAGGTTGTGGATGAAGATCCTTTCACATCCGAAAGTGCCCAGATCCTGATCGGGGAGATCATGGTGTTACCCTGAAAAATCTATATTTAAGATTTTTCATATCTTATAGATATGATGTGGGTTAAATAAGAGTTCTTTTCGATCAAGAGTGAAAGCTTAAAATATAATAACATTTATTAGGACACAGTTGAAAGTCTAGCTAATACACAATCGTCTATCTATCGCCTTACACCAAGGAAGAAAATATTAGGTTGAAATAAAGTATTTACATGAAGGAATACAGGGTATATTCCTCAATACAGTAATCTACACACATATTTAGTTACAAGTAAAAGGGCATTCCTTTCCCATAATTACCCATCCTTACCAAAGCTCCTTTCAGCTCGCTGGTCTATCAGAAAGAGAACGGTTACCTCCCCCTTGGCTCTGAGTATATCAAACCAAGCTGATGTCTCATTGGTTAGCCTAGCTTGGATCATGATTGGAGGGCTTACTCCATAAGTCGGCCCCCTTTCATGCAAATCCTTGTGACTATGTTGGCCAAGTGTGTTAATTGCATTTCCCCAGGAAGTTAGGTCCAATGCATATCCCAGCATGGCACCCTTTCAAAGGAGTAGGTGTAGAACAATGGAATTGGCTCTCCATTGTTTGTATATACAAGCCTTGGCCCACACTCTGCTCTTAGCAAAAGCTTAAATGAACCTCTTTTTGCCCGGCTTTCATAGATGCCAGCTAAATGAAATATATTCATCAATACAATATTTTACAGTTATTAATGGAGATTTCACATAAACTTATAAGGCAACAATGGGGTGTAATTTACAATTGGAAATCATCAAGCAAAACATCAATGATGTTATTCCAAAATATAAAAACATCATTGATGTTTTGGGGCGAGTTTAAAACCCCTCCAAATCACTTTCTTCTTTTGTCTGCTACAATGTGCAAAATGTTTTTGTGATTTTTCCCAAAGCCAAATTTGGAGGATGCACACAGTGTGTCAACATGTGCTATCTGCCATCACGGGAGATCAATGGACGCGTTTTGGGGGTGCAACCCCTTCCACAATAATAAAGTAGTGGTGAGGAAGGGCTTTCTCCCCCAAAACACGTCCCTTCATCCCCCATGATGGCAGATGTTGACATTGTGAAATTTGTGTGCATCTTCCAAATTTGGCTTTTCCTGGGGTGATTTCCCCCCATCTGAACGCAATATCAAACACAGTTCCTAAATACTCATGTCTGATATTGCCTTCCAGTTCTACCAAATGTGAACTTTGTAAGATCAAGATTTGTGTCTTTCTTGTGGGTTTTACACAGGCCTGTTTTCTATAAAATGCACATTTTGATTTAGGATAATGACACCACAAAAATTGTTATACAACAAACATGTTGGTTTGTCAGAAAAACCTTTGGTAAATGCACATGTGATTGTGCAGGTATTAAAAAGATTGTTCATCAAGAATGTGTGGATTATTGTCTCAACGCTACAACACTTTTGGGGTGATGTAATTGTTGTTTTATGAGAAAATGGGGGTAATTTCCTAAGGGCAAATCCACTTTGCACTACAAGTGCAGTTTCAGTGCAGTTGCAAGTGCACTTGTAGTGAAAAGTGTCTTTGCATTTAGTAAATAACAGCCAACAGTGCTTTGTATAATAAGGTTACACAATCACGACATTTTCTGGACTCCACACATTTCTGTCAGGGTCAGCTAAAACAAACACAAGCAGTAAATGTCCACAAAGAAGAGCCTGGGGGGAGATGCCTGTCGAGAACTTGAGGTCCTGCAGGCTTCTCCCTGTGGCCAAATACCGCAAGGTAGCGACCAACCTCTGCTCCGGAGTGATGGCTTGCCTCATGCAGGTATCCTGCCTGCTGATATAGGGGGTCAGCGAAGCCAACAAACTGTGAAATACGGGTCCGTCATCCTGAGAAAGTTCCTGAAATCACCAGGATTATTCTCACGGATCTCACAGAGCAAAGGCATATGACAGAACTGGTCACGCTGAAGCAACCAATTCTTGGTCCATGAACTCCTCCCCACCCTGTTCATGGACTGGACTTGTGTCAAGGTCAGGACCCCAACACCAAGCCCCCGCACAGCACGAACTCTACGAGGAGTACGCATACGAAACATGGCTAGAAAACGGTCGGCTGCTCAGAACGAAGTAACAGAACGCACTGAAGAACAGCAAGGCCTGTGAAGAGCGACCTGAAAACCAGTAACGAACGAACAAGAATACAATGACTACCTAAAGTCACGCGGAACTTGCTGCACGCACTGAAGAGCAGATACAAACCCACAAGCACAAACTGAACGGCAGAAAACGATCTGAAAGCCACGAGTCTGAAAAAGCGCGAATCGTCTCTCACCAAACTTTTACTAACACGAGATTAGCAAAAGGAGCCCAAAGGGTGCCGCGCTTGGTTCTGAACAGGCCTTTTCTAGTCTCGTCGTACGTGGTGTACGTGACCGCGTGGTTGTCGATCGGAAATTCCGACAACTTTGTGCGACCGTGTGTAGGCAAAACAAGTTTGAGCCAACATCCGTCGGAAAAAAATCCTAGGATTTTGTTGTCGGAATGTCCGAACAAAGTCTGACCGTGTGTACGGGGCATTAGAGAATAGAGGTGAGCTTCAAACTTGTGTTAAACATGAGTTTAATCAGACCTAGCCTGCCTGCAGTTTGGAAAATGGACAAACTGGCCATATTTTGCATCAGCAAGGTCTCTCCCAGGCAGAGGTCAGCCAAGGAAACTTAAAGCAGCAGATGAAAGACACACCCTGCTTACTTCCCTTCAACTTTGGAAGATGTCTAGCACTGCCATCAACAAAGAACTGTCAGAAACAAGTGGGACCCAGGTATACCCATCTACTGTCTGGAGAAATCTGGCAAGATGTGGTCATCATGGAAGAATTGTTGCCAAAAAGACATACAGTCAGGTCCATAAATATTGGGACATTGACACAATTCTAATATTTTTGGCTCTATACACCACCACAATGGGTTTGAAATTAAACAAACAAGATGTGCTTTAACTGCAGACTTTCAGCTTTAATTTGTGGGTATTTACATCAAAATCAGGTGAACGGTGTCAGAATTACAACAGTTTGTATATGTGGCTCCCACTTTTTAAGGGACCAAAAGTAATGGGACAATTGGCTGCTCAGCTGTTCCATGGCCAGGTGTGTGTTATTCCCTCATCCCATTTACAAGGAGCAGATAAAAGGTCCAGAGTTCTTTTCAAGTGTGCTATTTGCATTTGGAATCTGTTGTTGTCAACTCTCAATATGAGATCCAAAGAGCTGTCACTATCAGTGAAGCAAGCCATCATTAGGCTGAAAAAACAAAACAAACCCATCAGAGAGATAGCAAAAACATTAGGTGTGGCCAAATCAACTGTTTGGAACATCCTTAAAAAGAGAGAGCTTACCAACGGAAGACCACAGAAAACAACTGTGGTGGATGACCGAAGAATTCTTTCCCTGGTGAAGAAAACACCCTTCACAACAGTTGGCCAGATCAAGAACACTCTCCAGGAGGTAGGTGTATGTGTGTCAATGTCAACAATCAAGAGAAGGCTTCACCAGAGTGAATACAGAGGGTTCACCACAAGATATAAACCATTGGTGAGCCTCAAAAACAGGAAGGTCAGATTGGAGGTTGCCAAACAACATCTAAAAAAGCCTTCAAAGTTCTGGAACAACATTCTATGGACAGATGAAACCAAGATCAACTTGTACCAGAGTGATGGGAAGAGAAGAGTATGGAGAAGGAAAAGAACTGCTCATGATCCAAAGCATATCACCTCATCAGTGAAGCATGGTGGTGGTAGTGTCATGGCGTGGGCATGTATGGCTGCCAATGGAACTTGTTCTCTTGTATTTATTGATTATGTGACTGCTGACAAAAGCAGCAGGATGAATTCTGAAGTGTTTCGGGCAATATTATCTGCTCATATTCAGCAAAATGCTTCAGAACTCATTGGACGGCGCTTCACAGAGCAGATGGACAATGACCCGAAGCATACTGCGAAAGCAACCAAAGAGTTTTTTAAGGGAAAGAAGTGGAATGTTATGCAATGGCCAAGTCAATCACCTGACCTAAATCCGATTGAGCATGCATTTCACTTGCTGAAGACAAAACTGAAGGGAAAATGCCCCAAGAACAAGCAAGAACTGAAGACAGTTGCAGTAGAGGCCTGGCAGAGCATCACCAGGGGTGAAACCCAGCGTCTGGTGATGTCTATGCGTTCCAGACTTCAGGCTGTAATTGACTGCAAAGGATTTGCAACCAAGTATTAAAAAGTGAAAGTTTGATGGATGATTGTTAATCTGTCCCATTACTTTTGGTCCCTTAAAAAGTGGGAGGCACGTATACAAACTGTTGTAATTCCTACACTGTTCACCTGATTTGGATGTAAATACCCTCTAATTAAAGCTCAAAGTCTGCAGTTAAAGCACATCTTGTTTGTTTCATTTCAAATCCATTGTGGTGGTGTATAGAGCCAAAAAGATTAGAATTGTGTTGATTTCCCAATATTTATGGACCTAATTGTACCTCTCATATAAACACGAGACTAAGCGACTCAACTATGCACAAACACATAGGGAACTGGGGTGCAGAAAAATGACTGATGAGTCAAGATTTTAAATATTTGGCTGTAGCAGGAGGCAGTTTGTTTGGCGAAAGTCAGGAGAGTGGTACAATACAGAGTGACTTCAGGCAACAGTGAAGCATGGTGGAAGTTTGGTCAGGATCAATGGTGACCTCAATGCTAAGAATTACTGGTAGCTACTTATCCATCACGCCATACCATCAGGGAGGCCTGTGATTGGCCCCAAATTTATTCTGCAGCAGGACAACAACCCCAAACATACAACCAATGTTATTAAGAACTATCTTCAGTGTAAAGAAGAAAAAGGAGTCCAGGAAGTGATGGTTTGGGCTCTACAGAGCCCAGATTTCAACATCATAGAGTCTGTCTGGTATTACATGAAGAGACAGAAGAATTAGAGGCAGCCTATATCCACAGATGTGAACATGATCTGTGGTTAGTTCTCTAAGGTGGTTGGAACAACCTAACGGCTGAGTTCCTTCTAATTCAGCGTGCAGGTGTACCTACAAGAATTGATGCTGTTTTGAAGGCAAAGGGTGGTCACACCAAATATTGAATTTATTTAGAATTTATTTTTTGTATATATACCCAGTGAAGTGACGGGCATAATGTGATAGATGGAGATGAAACAAATCCTCCTACATAATGTGTACCTATTTATCTGAAGTTGTCTCTTCTTTACATCCGTTCTAAGTGCAGATTTTATAAAGTTTGTCTAAGCATTCAGAAAAAAGGGTGCGGGGAGCTGAAGTTACACTCTGCAGAGCTCAGGGAGGAAAGCTCTGGGAGCTGATTGGAGGGATGGGACACACACCCCTCCAATCAGCACACAGGAACAGAGCTGAGGCTGTCAATCAGCTGGAGCTCTCCCCCTGTCACCTTTTTCCTCTTGGTGTCAGGTAAACGTGTCACAAGTGATTCATGCTCATAGCAAAGGAAAGAAGAAGATAGAAATGACACTTGGTGTTCTTAACTGAGGCAAGTACACACTGTAGAAGTATATGCCTTGTTTATATTTCTTGTCTGAGGTTTACAACCAGTTTAATTGATAAAAATAAACTATTAATGCTTCTATTTCTAAAAGCATTCTTAATTTACAGCATTTTTTCACACCTGGCTAAAACTTTTGTAAAGTAGTGTATACTAATATTAGAACACAGTGGGGTTGATTTACTAAAACTAGAAAGTGCAAAATCTGGTGCAGCTGTGCATGGTAGCCAATCAGCTTCTAACTTCAGCTTGTTCAGTTAAGGTTTGACAAAGAAACCTGGAAGCCGATTGGTTTCTATGCAGAGCTGCACCAGATTTTGCACTCCCCAGTTTTAGTAAATCATTTGCCTCTGTCACCCATAAGCACAGGCCTACTGTGCCAAGAGATAAATCCAGTCCTACGGGTCATGATGTCAATGTTGCTAACCTGCAAATATGGCTGGAGTGTAGATGACATCAATTCCCGTTAAATCTCTGACATCAGGCATGAAATTGATTTTCTCACTTTTACTGTCATGATTGTGTGATTGTGATTTTCCCATTTTGCCATTATGACAGGTCTCCTTTTAACCGCTTCAGATCCGGGCTATTGCCAAATGACGGCAACAGTGCGGATCTAAATTGCCGGGACGACGTCTATTGACGTCGTCCTGTGCACGAGCGGCCTGCGCTCCCCCTGCAGGGCGCGCGCGGCGCCCTCGGTGATCAGCGAGTCTATGAGACTCGCCTGATCACAGATCAGAGTAAGGGGTCGGTCCCGACCCCTTACCACATGATCAGCTGTCAGCCAATGATAGCTGATCATGTGATGTATACAGAGCCGGTAATCAGCCATTTTTCCTCCTCGCGCTAACAGCGTGAGGAGGAAAAAAAACCTGATCACCGGCGGCCATGATCGGGACATCAGTCCCGATCACGGCGATCTTCTGACACACAGCAGTAGGCAGCAGTGCCGCCTACCAGTGCCCACCAGTGTCACCCATCAGTGCCCACAGTGCCATCAATCAGTGCCACCCATCAGTGCCCACAGTGCCACCCATCAGTGCCCACAGTGCCACCCATCAGTGCCACCCATCAATGCCACCCATCAGCACCCACATCAGTGCCACCCATCAGCACCCACATCAGTGCAACCTATCAGTGCCCATCAGTGTCACCTACCAGTGCCCATAAGTGCCCATCAGTGCCCCCCATCAGTGCCCCCCATCAGTGCTGCCCATTTGTGCCCCCCATCAGTGGTACCTATCAATGCCCATCCGTGCCACCTATCCGTGCCACCCATCCGTGCCACCCATCAGCGCCCATCAGTGGCCATCTGTGCTGCCTTATCTGTGCCCATCAGTACCGCCTTATCTGTCCCCATCAGTGCGGCCTTAACTGTGCCTATCAGTGCCGCCTTAACTGTGCCTATCAGTGCCGCCTTAACTGTGCCTATCAATGCCGCCTTATCTGTGCCTATCCTTGCCCATCAGTGCAGCCTATTAGTGCCCACCAGTGCTGCCTCATCAGCGCATATCAATGAAGGAGAAAAATTTGCAAAATTTTATAACAAACTATTAAACATGATTTTTTTTTTTTTTTCCAAAAATTTCCATCTTTTTTTTGTTTGTTTAGCAAAAAATAAAAACCCCAGCTGTGATTAAATACCACCAAAAGTAAGCTCTATTTGTGGGAAAAAAATGATTTGGGTACAGTGTTGTATGACTGCGCAATTGTCATTCAAAATGCGACTGAAAAGCTCAAAATTGGTCTGGGCAGGAGGGGGGGTTTAAGTGCCCAGTAAGCAAGTGATTAAAGAAACAGGTCGTGTTAAAATTTCATTCCATTGCTAAGCCCTTGTGAAATTTGGTAGTTGCCTATTTTTTTTTTCTGGCATTAGGACCTGCTAAATCACTGACCCTCATTAAGTGTGCAGCAGGAGAAATCAGAACTTCTGATCAACATACTTGTTTTAGGTTTGAGGTTCAGCAAGCATGGCAGCAACTGAATCATTATAACAGCTAAACAACTAGCATTTTTAGAAGGTCAATAGTGGCAGGCAGCCCCCGTATATCTCATTCCTTTAAAGGTGGGTCTATATTAGTACACTTTTACACTTTAGTTGTTCAATCAAACTTTCCTTAGCAAAACTTCCTTGTCTTCTGAGTGCTCTATCTGCATGATATCAGCATAGATAATTCACCATCATTCACATAAGTACCATTATGAACTATAGAAATAAACGATCTTGTCTGTGTGCTGTCCGGAGCTCTATAATGAATGTCTCCATGATGTCAGAGAACCAGGTAAATGGGGGAAGGAGGTCAGCTCAAACCATCACAGCATATTCAGAACTAATTGAATTACTAGATTAGCTAATGCATGATCCATTAGGAATGGAATACAGCCATTCTCCAAGGACCATATGTGTTGCCACAAAGGGCATGAAAACCTTATAATGGAAAAGACAGGGAATTGTACATTGAACATATTAGAATTATTTCATTTCAAAAGTCTTTCGTTTATGATCTTATGTCTTTTGCTTTTAATATAAAAGCTTTTATGATAAAACTAACGGGTATTTATTAAGAATTCTTCAACAATACAGGTTCACTTAGGAAATACAGCAAAATGGATTCTAAATTGTTCACTAGGGTTTCAGGTGTGCCATTTGAAGTAAGTGTTTGTGAAAAGTTGTTTTGAAGCCCAATTTCAAGCTGGCAAAAAAAAATCAAAGAAATCATGCTTGCTGCCCCCTCCCTCCAATTATATGTAGGCTTTATTTCTCATTTAATCTGATGGGTTGTAATAGAGAATATTCCTTACCTTATCCTATGATCCCAGAGGCTTCTTCCACACTGGTTCCGGTAGTGCCAACTGTTTCACATGAGGAAGCAACCCTTCTTTACCAGTAAAAAAAAATTTCCATCTCACTGATGTCATCATATACAATGCAGGGCCAGCAGCGACTCCTGGTCCTACATTCTATGTGATATTTGCTGGGTGAGCACCTACATTTCAGGCTGGAAGCGACGAAGACCAGAGCCCCGGCTACTGTGGGATCTAGGAATATATTAAAGTGTATTTATAGCCAATTTGTTTTGTTTTGGATGAAGCCAGAAAGGATTAGAACCCCTGTCTTGTTGTACTGCTATTTGAGGCTATGTAATGCCCCGTACACACGATCCGAAAATCAGGCAACAGATCGTCCGTTTTTTTTTTTTTGCAAGTCGTATATCGAACCTGAAGAGTTTACTAAGGTTACGAAAATTCTCATACGATAGAATAAAAATTCGGAAGTGGTGTAATGTGTTGTAGTGTATTTGTATTGTATTTTCGGATGATAGCTGTACTGATTAAATGAAAATCGTACAATCCGGTATCATATGAGAAAATTTTCCGTGCATGTCCGATAAAATAATATTGGATGAACTGTCATGATTGGCGCTCAAAAGCTCTGTACTAACGATCCGATTATCGTACAATTTCGTGGAAAGCGATATTTTTCGTCTGATTTTTGGTTTGTGTGTGTGTATGGGTCATGAGAGAGATTTTCCCTAATTTTCAAGGACAAAGTTTTAGCAGACGGAAAGTGGGGGAAAATATGCTACACAAAACCTGATAACATGAGTTCTAGCATCCCACTACTCTACTTTTTAATTATGTCTGTATTTCTGTTTGGGGGTTTGCTTCCCTTGCTATCTGTGGAAAAGGTTGTCCCCGAGACAATGAGTAAGGGTAGTAAAATATAGCAGTCAGGGATGAGCCAAACATTCCTGGGTTCGGTTTGAGGCAGGTTTGGTAAACATTAACATTCGTATGCCATATCCTAACTCCATTGAAGCCAATAAAGTCAATGGGAGCCAATGGGAGCCATTGGCCCTTTTTTGAGGCTGCTCCCTTCAAATTCACCACACAAATTTAAAAAAAAGGAAGCTCTTGCTAATTAACCAAATTATCTATGACAAAAGAAATATCAGTGCCACCAAACTCATAGGTGCATATGAAAAAAATGTAATAAAATTATGTATAAAATTATGTAATAACAAAATGTATAAAACATAATGTGATCTAAATAAAATATGTGATAATTCATGTATACAGTATATACACACATGTTAATAATTACATAAATCTAATAATTCATATATATATATATATATATATATATATATATATATATGAATTATTTTTCATATGAAATATATATTTCATATGTATATACAGTGGGGACGGAAAGTATTCAGACCCCCTTAAATTTTTCACTCTTTGTTATATTGCAGCCATTTGCTAAAATCATTTAAGTTAATTTTTTTTCCTCATTAATGTACACACAGCACCCCATATTGACAGAAAAACACAGAATTGTTGACATTTTTGCAGATTTATTAAAAAAGAAAAACTGAAATATCACATGGTCCTAAGTATTCAGACCCTTTGCTGTGACACTCATATATTTAACTCAGGTGCTGTCCATTTCTTCTGATCATCCTTGAGATAGTTCTACACCTTCATTTGAGTCCAGTTGTGTTTGATTATACTGATTGGACTTGATTAGTAAAGCAACACACCTGTCTATATGAGACCTTACAGCTCACAGTGCATGTCAGAGCAAATGAGAATCATGAGGTCAAAGGAACTGCCTGAAGAGCTCAGAGACAGAATTGTGGAAAGGCACAGATCTGGCCAAGGTTACAAAAAATTTCTGCTGCCCTTAAGGTTCCTAAGAGCACAAGCGGCCTCCATAATCCTTAAATGGAAGACGTTTGGGATGACCAGAACCCTTCCTAGAGCTGGCCGTCTGGCCAAACTGAGCTATCGGGGGAGAAGAGCCTTGGTGAGAGAGGTAAAGAAGAACCCAAAGATCACTGTGGCTGAGCTCCAGAGATGCAGTCGGGAGATGGTAGAAAGTTGTAGAAAGTGAACTATCACTGCAGCCCTCCACCAGTCGGGGCTTTATGGCAGAGTGGCCCGACGGAAACCTCTCCTCAGTGCAAGACACATGAAAGCCTGCATGGAGTTTGCTAAAAAAAACACCTGAAGGACTCCAAGATGGTGAGAAATAAGATTCTCTGGGCTGATGAGACCAAGATAGAACTTTTTGGCCTTAATTTTAAGCGGTATGTGTGGAGAAAACCAGGCACTGCTCATCACCTGTCCAATACAGTCCTAACAGTGAAGCATGTTGGCGGCAGCATCATGCTGTGGGGGGTGTTTTTCAGCTTCAGGGACAGGACGACTGGTTGCAATAGAGGGAAAGATGAATGCGGTCAAGTACAGGGATATCCTGGACAAAAACCTTCTCTAGAGTGCTCAGGACCTCCGACTGGGCCGAAGGTTTACCTTCCAGCAAGACAATGACACTAAGCACACAGCTAAAATAACGAAGAGTGACTTCACAACAACTCCGTGACTGTTCTTGAATGGCCCAGCCAGAGCCCTGACTTAAACCCTATTGAGCATCTCTGGAGAGACCTAAAAATGGCTGTCCACCAACGTTTACCATCCAACCTGACAGAACTGGAGAGGATCTGCAAGGAGGAATGGCAGAGGATCCCCAAATCCAGGTGTGAAAAACTTGTTGCATCTTTCCCAAAAAGACTCATGGCTGTATTAGATCAAAAGGGTGCTTCTACTAAATACTGAGCAAAGCGTCTGAATACTTAGTACCATGTGATATTTCAGTTTTTCTTTTTTAATAAATCTGCAAAAATGTCAACAATTCTGTGTTTTTCTGTCAATATAGCGCGCTGTGTGTACATTAATGAGGAAAAAAATTAACTTAAATGATTTTAGCAAATGGCTGCAATATAACAAAGAGTGAAAAATTTAAGGGGGTCTGAATACTTTCCGTCCCCACTGTATATGTCACATTTATTTTCTATCTATCTATCTATCTATCTATCTATCTATCTATCTATCTATCTATCTATCTATCTAGATATAGATATCTATACAGTATCTCACAAAATTGAGTACACCCCTCACATTTTTGTAAATATTTAATTATATCTTTTCATGTGACAACACTGAAGAAATTACACTTTGCTACAATGTAAAGTAGTGAGTATACAGCTTCTATTAGGCTCTGTTTCCACTAGTGCGACTTTTCATGCGACTTGGGACTGAAAAGTCGCATGACAAATTGTTTCCCATGATTTCCAATGAGTACCGTTCATATCTGTGCGACTTCAAGTCGCAGCGACTTCAAAGTAGTCCCTGCACTACTTTGGTCCCACTTTGATGCGACTTGAGGTCTATAGATACAGGCATTGCTTCAAATCGCGGTAAAAAGTCGCGGTAAAATCGCTTTAAAAAATCGCGGCAAAATCGCGCGACTTTGGGGACGCACTAGTGTAAACCTAGCCTTACAGTGTAAATGTGCTGTCCTCTCAAAATAACTCAACACACAGCCATTAATGTCTAAATTGCTGGCAACAAAAGTGAGTACATCCCTAAGTGAAAATGTCCAAATTGGCGCCAAAGTGTGAATATTTTGTGTGGCCACCATTATTTTCCAGCACTGCCTTAACCCTTTTGGGCATGGAGTTCACCAGAGCTTCACAGGTTGCCACTGGAGTCCTCTTCCACTCCTCCATGACGACTATCAGGAAAGTACTTACCGAGGCTGAAATGCCGAGAGCGGTTCACCCTTGCGACTAAGCGCAATCCGCCCCCTGGAGATGAGACAGGGAGCGCCGGAGCACCGTTCCACCGCGCATGCGCGCAGGAACGCGGTTTTGAGGGCTGGGGGTCATATTCTCCTGACAGTGCCCCCCCCCCCCCCCGAGGGTTGGCCTCTGGACACCCAAACTGGACATTAATTCAGGATGTTCCTGATGAAAAGTTTGAACCAAACGTGGGGCATGCACATTTTTAGCAGGTTCCCAGGAATTATTCTCAGGGGGATACCCCTTCCACTGAACTAGGTACTGGAGCTGTCTTCCCCTCTTTCTGCAATTCAGAATACTTTCCACCTCAAATTCATCCCCACCGTCCACTAGGACCGGTGGAGGAGGTGGTTCTTCTCTACCCGGAAAAGGACTAGGGATCCTAGGTTTCAGAAGAGATGCATGAAACACTGGGTGTATTTTGTATGAATTGGATAAAGCCAGTTCAAAAGCCACAGGATTGATCATCCTTTTGATCTTGAAAGGCCCTATGAATTTTGGTCCTAATTTCCGTGCTGGGATAGGCATTCTAAGGTTGACTGCTGACAGCCACACTTCTTCACCCACCTTGAAAGCTGGATTCTCCTTCCTTCCTTTGTTGTAATGCTTGCTGTAGTCATCTTGGGCTTTCTGCATGGCTTCCTGAATCCTCTGGAAATTCAGCTAAATGGAGCTTACACGATCCTGCACCGCAGGGATGGGTATTTCTGGAAGAAAATTTGGGAGAAAAGAAGGATGAAAGCCAAAATTTGACCAGAAAGGTGTTTGGTTAGTGGCAGAATGAATAGAATTATTGTATGCAAACTCGGCATATGGTAGGAGAGAGGACCAGTCATCTTGGGAGTCAGCAGAAAAGCAGCGGAGATACTGCTCTAGAGTTTGGTTTGTCCTCTCCATCTGGCCGTTGCTCTGTGTGTGATATGCAGAGGAGAGACAGGTTTTTATTTCCAAAAATTTACAAAGTTCCTTCCAGAACTTGGATGTGAACTGGGCCCCTCTGTCTGAGGTGATACTGAGAGGAACGCCATGAAGTCTAACAACTTCATTGAAGAAGACATCAGCTGTAGCCGAAGCAGAAGGAGTGCCCACCATGGGCAGGAAATGTGCCATCTTGGAGAGACGATCAATGAAAACCAGAATAGGGGTGAACCCTCCTGAGGGAGGTAAATCCACAATGAAATCCATAGAAATGTCTGCCCATGGACGTTCAGGAATGGGTAATGGTTTAAGCAAGCCCCAAGACTTCATGTTTGACCCTTTACTGCGCTGACATCGAATAGAGGAAGCCACATAGTCCTTACATTCTTGTCTCTAGCCCGGCCACCAAAAAGAACGGGATACTAGTTCGATAGTCTTTAGCATTCCAAAATGGCCTGCCAGTTTATGGTCGTGACATGTCTGTAGAACAAGAGGTCTAGTTTCTGGTGGGACAAAGATCTTCCCCCGAGCCAACAGAAGGTCATCTTGTTTCTGCAAAAAAGGCATTTCAGGATCAGAAAAGTGACTGGATGCAGTTTTAATGGTGGTTAACAAATCAGTCTATGTGATCATACAAAAATTCTGAGGAGATAGAATGGTGCTGATTTCCGTTCCTTGGGTGGTCTCGTGAAACATTCGGGATAGAGCGCCTGCTTTACCGTTCTTTGAGCCGGGCCTGTAAGCAATGTGAAAATTAAACCTAGAGAAGAAGAGAGCCCACCGAGCCTGCCTGGGTCTGAAACGTTTGGCTGTCCTGAGGTACTCCAGATTCTTATGGTCTGTAAAAATCATGACAGGATGAGATGCCCCCTCTAGCAGATACCTCCATTCTTCCAAAGCAAACTTGATGGCCAATAGCTCTCTATCACCCACATCATAATTTTTTTCCGGTGCACTTAACTTCCGGGAAGCAAACGCTACAGGATGCAGAAGAGCTTTGGCCCCTTCTCTTTGAGAGAGAATGGCTGTTTCAGAGGCGTCAACTTCTAATACAAAAGGCAGAAGAGGATTGGAATGCCGTAAGATTGGTGCAGAAGAGAATAGGGCCTTTAATTTGGTAAAAGCTTCCTGGGCTTCCGAGGACCACAAAAAACAGCTATGTTGGCGTGTAAGCTGGGTAATGGGTGCCACGATTGCCGAGAAGCCAGCGATAAATCTTCGATAGAAGTTAGAAAATCCTATAAAGCGCTGGACTCCTTTTTTATCT
This sequence comes from Aquarana catesbeiana, assembly GCF_042186555.1. Lineage (NCBI taxonomy): Eukaryota > Metazoa > Chordata > Amphibia > Anura > Ranidae > Aquarana > Aquarana catesbeiana. The sequence continues at coordinate 150,448,168 of NC_133326.1, read as the reverse complement.
ACGGGAACCGGCCACTCCTGGATAGCCTTAACCTTTTGAGGGTCCATTGCAACCCCGTTGGTGGAGATGATGAATCCCAAGAACTGAACCGTTGTTTTTTCAAACTCGCATTTGAGATACAACTTGTGTTTCCTGAGGATTGCGAGGACCAGTTTAACATGGACTTGGTGTAATTCGATAGTGGCACGAAAAATGAGAATGTCATCTAAGTAAACGACTAAAAAGTCATCAAGGTATTCTCGGAAGATATCGTTTACTAGGTGCTGGAAGGTAGCTGGGGCGTTGCAGAGCCCAAATGGCATAACCAAGTACTCATAATGCCCGAACCTGGATCTGAAGGCGGTCTTCCACTCATCGCCAGCCCGGATCCGAATGAGATTATATGCCCCGCGGAGATCCAACTTAGAAAAAACCTTGGCGGATCGGAAGCGCTGAAACAACTCTGGGATAAGAGGGAGCGGGTACCGGTTTTAAACGGTAATTTTATTTAATTCTCTGTAGTCAATGCAGGGTCTGAGAGAGCCATCCTTTTTTTCTACAAAGAAGATGCCGGCTCCGGCCGGTGATGAGGAATGACGAATAAACCCTTTCTTTAGGTTTTCGTTAGCGGGAAGATGCGTCCAAATGGAACCTCAGAGCCAGGTAGAAGATTGATGGGGCAGTCGTAGGACCGATGGGGTGGTAGATGGTCAGCCTGCTGTTTATCAAAGACGTCCTTATACTCAAGGTAAGTCGCAGGCACATGCTGGAGGCTGTCAGGTACTGGTACAACAGCGGAACAAGAGGCTGGTGCTGAGGAAAAACAGTGCGGAAAGCAATATTTGGAGGAAAAGGGACTTCCTTCTTTTTCCAACTGATTTGGGGTTCATGTGCTTGTAGCCAAGGAAGTCTCAATATAATAGGGAACATAGGTGATGGGATAATATCAAAGCGTAGAAGCTCCTGATGACCGGAGTCCGTGGTGATCGGAATGGGACTTGTTTCCTGGGTGATAAGTCCGGAACGGGGAAGAGACCCATCAGCCAAGTGTACCCGGAAGCCTTGTTTCTTGGTTAATAGGGGGATATGCAGGTTAGCAGCTAATACAGCATCCAGGAAGCAGCTGCATGCTCCAGAGTCAATTATGGCCGGCAGGCAGATTACTTTTTCCATTAGCTGTAGGGAAACAAAGAGGTTTACGTAAGTCTGTGAAAAACCAGAATTTTGATAGTTCATGATAACTGGTGAGTAGAACTTACTAGGGGGACGTGGTCTGGTGCCACTCCAAGATGGACGTGTAGTTCCGTAGCTCCCGTCCATGAGGTCCGGCTTCTTCAGCTTTCTAGCCCTCGAGACCCCACTATTATGGTGAGAACATCCCGCAGCGCTTCAGCCACCAGGTCCCGATCCCCACGGAGCCAAGAAACACAGGACGACCGGCACATTCCGGAGATTTTCCGAGCTCGGCCTAGAGGTAGGAGGCAAGCCTCACTCCCAGCCTCCTCAAGTACGGCACACTCCCCGAGCAACAGCCCCCACCGTTCCAGCGCTCAGAGCCCATCAGACATGGGGACAGAACAGAGGCACCCCCCCGCCGTTAACCTAGACGACTTACACAGTGTAGCGGCGGATATCAAAAATACTCTCATGGCAGCCATCTCGGACATGAGGTCCGACCTACACGCCATCTCACTTAGAGTAGAGGAGGTTGAAATGACACAGACACGCCAGGAATCATCCCTCTGCCATGTACAACAAATTACTGAGTCACATGCAGTGCACCTGAGAGCTATAAATCCACACATGGAGGACCTTGATAATCGCGGGAGACGCCGCAACCTCCGTCTTAGGGAGATCCCAGAATCAATCGAACCCAACCAACTCTCTCAGACGGCTGCATCCATATTTAATGAATGACCCCAGGATGCTCCAGTCACTTTTGAACGCATCCACAGAGCACTACGCCCGAGGGGAAGAGACACAGACCCTCCCAGAGACACGGTCTGCTGCCTCATTGATTTCACCCTTAAGGAAGAAATTCTGCGAGCATCCAGACATCGTAACCAACTAACTTTCCAAGGCTCCAGCATCAAGATTTACCAAGATCTCTCAAATATTACTCTGCAAAGGAGGCGTGAACTGAGACCATTGCTAGACGTTCTCAGAGCCAGATCTATTGTTTATCGCTGGAAGTTTCCCTTCGGCCTCTCAGCAACACATCTGGGCCGCACAACTCTTCTCAGAGTTCCAGAAGACTTGGAACACTTCTGCTCCACTCTGGACATTCCAGTAGTTGCGCTACCCGATTGGTATAGCGATTTTCGCTTACCCCAAATGCACAGGGCCACATCGATGGATAGCATTGCCGAGGCTGGCAACTTCAATCTTGGTCGCCATCGTCCTCACCCAGCTCCCCCTCACACTCCACTGCGAGATCCAGGGATGCCACGGAACGGAAGCCCTACAGCCTCTCCTGCACATCGCAGAGCTCGTATCACTTAAAAAGGCAATTGTGCTTGTCATGTCTTTCAGAGACACCTGACACAGGCGAGTTTACACCAAGTTCTGCACTCCCCCTTCTTTGCACCGTATGTGCCTGTGAGAGACTAACCAAATTGATACTAGCTACTCTAAAGTACAACTGAAACCCCTGTGGAATTCTGCATCCCGTTTATGAGAACTACAACCATAGGGCGCTTCATCTTCATCCTCACAAATCAGCCAGACTGAGACAATGTGACTGTGTTATGGGGGAACCCACCCCACAAGGAGAGAAGTCAAGATCCCCACCTATTGCTCTACCTCCCTTCCCAATTCCCTCTTCAGCAAGAGAACGGATACCGGACTTCAATTAACCACACTCCATGAATTACGTGGCTCGAGCTCGAACTGTACCCTCCTGCAGAACTATCAGGAAGCGGAGTTTGCCAGCAGCCAACAGCTCTTTTGACTACCCAAGCTTCCAGACCGAGTCGACGACAATGTCAAGGGTCCTTCTTCGGATGCTCCTCAAAAGACATTTGCAAATACCGTAATCTCCTTCCTCAATTCCTCCTTTCCTCTTCCCCCCTTCCCTTTCTTTTTCTTGCTTTCCCCTCCGTTCCCCCTCATCTCCCTCAGCCACCTCATAATATTCTCTGCGTGGTAACTTCTTCCAGCATCAGCTGCCCTCCTTATCCACTCCTCTTCTGCCTTTCTTTGTGTCTTTCTCAAACACCGTTTTCTAGAACCATCATATTGTGTTCATCTTCTAAGCCTTTATCCCCCTTCTCTCTTCTCTCATCTTCTTTAGATATCTCCTTCGATTAACTATTAGAACCAAAGAATGTGAGGGGCTATCTGGGAGCCGAGTGAGACGTGCTCAGGCAAGAAGATCGCACCAAATCAATCCACCTTTACGTACGTAATGCCCAAAGGACCAAATCTCATTCCCTTGTCTAGAGCATAATGTACATCCCTATCTCCGATTCAAGGGGATCCATATGCATAGTAAATCTTTTTCGACCGCAACAGAGCACGTCCCCCTCGGCCCTAGAGATGTCCTGTACAGGATTCTTTACTCCTCTCACAGGTATGCACGTAATGCAGTAAATGAACACAGTTCCTAATCTTTATGTTTTACTGTTATAGTTGAACAGGCAAGTTATGTTACATTCTAGGCCTGCTACTTCACCCTGTGTCCTGAGGACTGTATATTCCCAATTAATATGTTCAATATGGTTTTTTATTTTCTCTCACCTTAAACCCATACTGGATAAAGGAGCCCTTTGTCCCCGTTATTTGATTATAATGTCATAATCTCTCATCTAACACATGATATCACCTGACCAACGCAACGATCCTCAATCACATGACATCAGTACACAGATTAGGTATAGAAACAGTTAAGATCCTCCCCCTGAGACAATAACATTGACATTTTCAAATAGACTCCCAACAGTGTAAATATATACTTCACCTTACGGATTGCCCACACTTTTTATTCTCTTCTTCCCTCTCCAAGCTTATAATATATACTCTCACCATAGTAAGAAAAAGCTCCCCTTTTGGTCAGGAACATCCACGAGGTCATTCTTCAGCTCTATTGACACCCTGACAACTAAACCAGTAAACCACATGCTAAGCTCAGATGACCTCTTTGGGACGTAGGACTCCCTCCCTTGGATAAATGTCACCTACCGTCCCCACCTTCAGCGGACTCAGGTAGTTACCGCCGACCCACACCGGTTCCCCATACCCTCTGAAAGTGGGACTGCTGGTCAATCACCACAACCGGTACAACCCCCAGAGTATCCCTCCCCTACCCCACACCCACACTCCCCACCCTATACTACCTTAGCTACTTACCTTCCTCCGTATAATGATATCCCCCCTCTCTCCCATTACAGCCCTCGATTCACATTTCATCCCCCTGTCTCTGACTACCCCCGCAAGTAAACAACTAACTAGGTAACTTATACCTGGATTCGGCTACAATGGCACACCATCGAACACCACCCGCAAAGATCTCTTTGAAAATAATCTCACTTAATGTGAAAGGCTTAAAAACCCCTGAAAAGCGTTCGCAACTTCTAACCCAAATGCGCGGAGCAAAAGCAGATATAGTCTTTCTCCAAGAGACCCACTTCTGCTGTAAAAACATTCCTAAACTGAAAAACCATTCTTTCCCCCACCATTATCTTGCCACCTCCGCAACCTCAAAAACGAAAGGGGTTTCCATACTCCTTTCCCAAAATGTACCCCTTCAAGTTACAGACACCCTGCTAGATGATCAGGGAAGGTTTATCTTTCATAAAGGCACATTTAGCAATAGGCCAATTACTCTCGCAAATATATATAGCCCCAACACTGCCCAAGTCCCCTTTCTTCGAACAGTGATAGGGAAGCTGGCTGCCTTTCAAGAAGGCCTCCTAATCCTGGGGGGTGACTTCAATGTTCCACTAGACCCTCTAATAGACACCTTCACAGGCAAATCTCACTTACCATACAGGGCTCTGAAACAAATCAGGCAGGGGCTGCCTCCAAGAACTGTCACTCCATGATGCATGGCGTACCCTCCACCCAAAAGACAAAGACTATACCTTTTATTCTGCCCCCCACAACAAATACTCTCGAATTGACTACCTGTTCCTCTCACAGCAAGACCTCCTGCCGTTGACAGCAGCAACCATAGACCCCATGACAATTTCGGACCATCATCCCATTTCCATGACACTTACTTTTCCAGATACGCTCCATCGAATGTATATTTGGAAATTAGATCCGACACTCTTAATGGATGCATTAAACGTGCAAGAGATCCAGTCCTGCTTAAGGGACTACTTCATTGAAAATGACACCTCAGACACGTCCTCCCTGATGCAATGGGAGGCTCATAAATGTGTCATACGAGGCAAAATGATATCCTTAGCAGCAACAGTCAAGAAAGCGAAGAAAGCTACCCTATCCAATTTATTTGCTAAACTGAAGAAACTTGAAACCCTACACAAACACACTTTAGCTCAACAAACTCACTCTGAACTTACTGAGACACGCACATGTATCAAGGAAGAACTGCACCTCAATCTTAGGAAAAAATTCATCTTTTCTCACAAACTCTTTTACGAGTTTGGAAACAAAAGTGGCCACCTACTCGCACGGGCACTACGTAAGAAAAAAGCAAGTAACACGATCCATCAGCTACACTCAGCTAAGGGAAAACCCCTCACACGCAATGGTAACATAGCAAAGGAATTTGAAAAATATTATTCCTCCCTTTACGACCTACGAAATTCCGATCCTGATTCGATCCCAGCACCCCAGAGAACTCTAAACATTGACTCGTTCCTGGAACAATATGCCCCAGGGAAAATACCCCAGGAGACAGTAACATCCCTAGACTCACCGATCTCTCCCACAGAATGGGAACAGGCAATCAAAGAGCTTAAACCCGATAAGAGGCCAGGTCCAGACGGTCTTCCAGCGGCATATTATAAGACATTCTCAAACACGCTCCAGACCCCCTTTCTTAAAACCTTTAAGATGATCCTATCATTATACAGCAACCCTTCAGCTAAGGTGAGGGTCAATGGCACTCTGTCAGACGCCTTCCCTATCCGCAACGGTACGAGACAGGGTTGCCCCCTGTCACCCACTCTCTTTATACTTACCCTTGAGGCCTTCCTTCGCAAACTCACACTTAATCCGGACATCAAAGGAATCAGATCCCCAGATAAAGAATACAAATACGCCGCATACACAGATGATATATTGCTGTTCCTCTCACAACCATTAACTACTCTCCCAATCCTACTATCTGAATTTAAGCACTTCCAGACCATATCTAACTTAAAGATCAACTTCACTAAATCTTTCGCCCTAAACATATCACTACTAGGGATGAGCCGAACACCCCCCTGTTCGGTTCGCACCAGAACATGCGAACAGGAAAAAAGTTCGTTCGAACACGCGAACACCGTTAAAGTCTATGGGACACGAACATGAATAATCAAAAGTGCTAATTTTAAAGGCTAATATGCAAGTTATTGTCATAAAAAGTGTTTGGGGACCCGGGTCCTGCCCCAGGGGACATGGATCAATGCAAAAAAAAGTTTTAAAAACGGCCGTTTTTTCAGGAGCAGTGATTTTAATAATGCTTAAAGTCAAACAATAAAAGTGTAATATCCCTTTAAATTTCGTACCTGGGGGGTGTCTATAGTATGCCTGTAAAGGGGCGCATGTTTCCTGTGTTTAGAACAGTCTGACAGCAAAATGACATTTTGAAGGAAAAAACTCATTTAAAACTACCCGCGGCTATTGAATTGCCGACAATACACATAGAAGTTCATTGATAAAAACGGCATGGGAATTCCCCAAAGGGGAACCCCGAACCAAAATTAAAAAAAAAAAATGACGTGGGAGTCCCCCTAAATTCCATACCAGGCCCTTCAGGTCTGGTATGGATATTAAGGGGAACCCCGGCCAAAATTAAAAAAAAAAAATGACGTGGGGTTCCCCCTAAATTCCATACCAGACCCTTATCCGAGCACGCAACCTGGCAGGCCGCAGGAAAAGAGGGGGGGACGAGAGTGCGCCCCCCCTCCTGAACCGTACCAGGCCACATGCCCTCAACATTGGGAGGGTGCTTTGGGGTAGCCCCCCAAAACACCTTGTCCCCATGTTGATGAGGACAAGGGCCTCATCCCCACAACCCTGGCCGGTGGTTGTGGGGGTCTACGGGCGGGGGGCTTATCGGAATCTGGAAGCCCCCTTTAACAAGGGGACCCCCAGATCCCGCCCCCCCCCTGTGTGAAATGGTAAGGGGGTACAAAAGTACCCCTACCATTTCACTAAAAAACTGTCAAAAATGTTAAAAATGACAAGAGACAGTTTTTGACAATTCCTTTATTTAAATACTTCTTCTTTCTTCTATCTTCCTTCATCTTCTGGTTCTTCTGGTTCTTCTGGCTCTTTTGGTTCTTCCTCCGGCGTTCTCGTCCAGCATCTCCTCCGCGGCGTCTTCTATCTTCTTCTCCTCGGGCCGCTCCGCACCCATGGCATGGGGGGGAGGCTCCCGCTCTTCTCTTCTTCTTCATCTTCTTCTCTTCTTCTCTTTTTCATTTTCTTCTCCGGGCCGCTCCGCATCCATGCTGGCATGAAGGGAGGCTCCCGCTGTGTGACAGCGCTCCTCGTCTGACAGTTCTTAAATAACGGGGGGCGGGGCCACCTGGTGACCCCGCCCCCCTCTGACGCACGGGACATGACGGGACTTCCCTGTGGCATTCCCCGTGACGTCACAGGGAAGTCCCGTCAAGTCACCGTGCGTCAGAGGGGGGCGGGGTCACCGGGTGGCCCCGCCCCCCGTTATTTAAGAACTGTCAGACGAGGAGCGCCGTCACACAGCGGGAGCCTCCCGCCATGCTAGCATGTGTGAGGAGCGGCCCGGAGAAGAAAATGAAGAAGAGAAGAAAAGAAGAAGAGAAGAAGATGAAGAAGAAGAGAAGAGCGGGAGCCTCCCCCCCATGCCATGGGTGCGGAGCGGCCCGAGGAGAAGAAGATAGAAGATGCCGCGGAGGAGATGCTGGACGAGAACGCCGGAGGAAGAACCAGAAGAGCCAGAAGAACCAGAAGATGAAGGAAGATAGAAGAAAGAAGAAGTATTTAAATAAAGGAATTGTCAAAAACTGTCTCTTGTCATTTTTAACATTTTTGACAGTTTTTTAGTGAAATGGTAGGGGTACTTTTGTACCCCCTTACCATTTCACACAGGGGGGGGGCTGGGATCTGGGGGTCCCCTTGTTAAAGGGGGCTTCCAGATTCCGATAAGCCCCCCGCCCGCAGACCCCCACAACCACCAGCCAGGGTTGTGGGGATGAGGCCCTTGTCCTCATCAACATGGGGACAAGGTGTTTTGGGGGGCTACCCCAAAGCACCCTCCCAATGTTGAGGGCATGTGGCCTGGTACGGTTCAGGAGGGGGGGGGCCGCACTCTCGTCCCCCCCTCTTTTCCTGCGGCCTGCCAGGTTGCGTGCTCGGATAAGGGTCTGGTATGGATTTTTGGGGGGACCCCACGCCGTTTTTTTTTTTTTTTTGGCGCGGGGTTCCCCTTAAAATCCATACCAGACCTGAAGGGTCTGGTATGGAATTTAGGGGGAACCCCACGTCATTTTTTTTTTTTAAATTTTGGCCGGGGTTCCCCTTAATATCCATACCAGACCTGAAGGGCCTGGTATGGAATTTAGGGGGACTCCCACGTCATTTTTTTTTTTTAATTTTGGTTCGGGGGTTCCCCTTTGGGGAATTCCCATGCCGTTTTTATCAATGAACTTCTATGTGTATTGTCGGCAATGCAATAGCCGCGGGTAGTTTTAAATGAGTTTTTTCCTTCAAAATGTCATTTTGCTGTCAGACTGTTCTAAACACAGGAAACATGCGCCCCTTTACAGGCATACTATAGACACCCCCCAGGTACGAAATTTAAAGGGATATTACACTTTTATTGTTTGACTTTAAGCATTATTAAAATCACTGCTCCTGAAAAAACGGCCGTTTTTAAAACTTTTTTTTGCATTGATCCATGTCCCCTGGGGCAGGACCCAGGTCTCCAAACACTTTTTATGACAATAACTTGCATATTAGCCTTTAAAATTAGCACTTTTGATTTCTCCCATAGACTTTTAAAGGGTGTTCCACGGCATTCGAATTTGCCGCGAACACCCCAAATTGTTCGCTGTTCGGCGAACTTGCGAACAGCCAATGTTCGAGTCGAACATGAGTTCGACTCGAACTCGAAGCTCATCCCTAATCACTACCCCAGCGTCAAGTAGACCAATGCAAGGGGAACTTCCCTTTTCACTGGAAACAAGATTCGATCACATATCTAGGAACTCAAATCCCCTCCAAAATCTCAGATTTATACACCAAAAATTTCCTTCCACTCCTAAATAAACTAACCTCAGACCTCAAAACTTGGAACAAACCAACTTTCTCATGGTTTGGTAGAGCGGCCATACTGAAGATGAACGCTCTGCCAAGAATCCTTTACCTCTTACAGACAATCCCGATACAGATCCCCCCTCTTTCTTCAAAACATACAGACAGATATGTTCCAACTTCCTTTGGGGGAAACATAGACATAGAATTGGTCACGACCAACTTACTCGCCCAAAGAATCTGGGAGGCATAGGCCTTCCGAACATCCTCCACTATCACACAGCCACACACCTTGCCAAGATAGTGGAGTGGAATGTCCATACCCAACAGAAAGACTGGGTCTCTTTAGAAGCTTCCTTCACGAAATTAACTCTGAGCTTGCTCCCTTGCATTTCCCCAAACCAACTCCCACCAGAAATTCACTCACACCCGACGATTGGCCCCATTCAATGCTTCCACCAAACATGTAAGAAGACCTCCATTTCCTCCACCCCCAGTCCATTGTCCCCGATAAAGTTAAACCCAGATTTCCCTCCAGGAATGCATCACCAATACCTCTCAGACAACTGGCCACGGGAACAAATCAGAGCCCACCAATTTTGCCACAACGGCAAATTACTCACAGCAGGTCAAATTGCCGCCCGTTTAGAAAAGGCACCTATCTCTCCATGGTCATACATAATAATAGCCAATTGCCTCAAAATCCTAGACAAAAGTGGTCAATGCTCCAGACCGCTCACACCTTTTGAATCCCTATGTATCAAGACAACACCCCAATCTCATCTTATCTCCTACATACATAACCTAATCTTCGCTGATCTCAAAGCTAACGAAAGTCAGTCTTGCAGAAAATGGGAAGCTGACCTATCCATCCAACTAACGGAAGAAAGATGGGAACAAATATTTATAACCATACACAAGGGTTCAACCAATGTCACCACCCAGGAAAATGGGTTCAAAATTCAGGCCAGATGGTACCATACCCCAGTACTGTTACATAAATTCAAAGCGGTTATCCCTGAAACATGCTGGAGGTGCCATCGAGAAAAGGGTACCCTTCTACACATATGGTGGTCCTGCACCCCACTGCGAGCCTTTTGGTCAGAGGTCCAGCGCATAATCACGCAAGTTACCACTTACAAACTTGAGTTCACCCCTGCTCAATTTCTTCTACACCTCTCATCTCTACCACACGCCACCTATCACAAGTCGCTAATGATGCATATGATTAACGCAGCTAAGCAATGTATACCCGTACATTGGAACTCAACTCAAATACCCACTATCAAAGAATGGTTTGTTAGAATAAACAGAGTAGCAGAAATGGAACAGCTTATACACATCTCCCGCGACACGCCAACAAAATTCAGTCACAAGTGGGCCTGTTGGATTCACTATCAAACTTTACCTGAATACAAGGACACGCTAGCTCCACCCACATGAAGCAGAGGTAACTTTGATGACATATCTGTCTTTAACCCAAACTCCCCTTCATCATTTCCGTCCTTCAATGGGAGACTACCCCCCCAAGTTACCCTAAACAAACTCCCTTAAAACCCAGTTGCCAAATACCACTTACCAGGGGAAGTCAGAGACCCCCCTCCCCCTCCCCCCTCCTTACCTAACCCTTTCTCCCTTCCTCCCCCTCCCATGCCCCCCAGTCTTCCACCTCCTCTCCCTCACGCCCCCCCCTCCCCCGTTTTCTAAATCCTCTATTTAGACACCCAGGCAAGCATACAGTCCTCCCACTTCAAATACTTATTAGATACCCAACCCATGAAACAAACTTCAGACAATCACGAAGATACTCTGAACGATCATTAACCAGGCCCACACAGACACAGTGACAAGTATGTTATACTTATGACAGAGGTCATACTTGATTCTCACTTTACAAGAGTAGGATATTGATACTTTCACTGCAAGAAGCATACAATTTCCATAGAACACCAGTTATTGGACAATTAATGCCCAATTAAAGATATAAGTTTGCCTAATACCCCTTTTTTCAATCGACCTAGCATGGAAGTGATTATCAATGTTAGCTGGGACATTCTGTATTTGTATATCTTTGTATATCTTACAACTTTTTCATTTTCGTTGTTCAATGCTTGATGATCAATGATTCCTGTTAAGACTTCATAATCACCAATAAAATAAAATACTTTGGAAAAAAAAAAAAAAAAAGAACTTACTAGGTCTTACAGGGCAGGAACGGAGGAAATAGCCAGACCCTCCACAGTAGAGACACAGGTTGGTCTGACGCCTGCGCAGTCTTTCTTCCGGGGTGAGAGGAGCCCGGACCAATCCCAATTGCATGGGCTCGACCTCAGAGGTGGTGGAAGCTGGGAAGGCAGTACAAGGTGGGTGGATGGGAGTAGGTTTAGGCAGCATCCAGCCAGGACGAGGGACCTGAAAGCATTACGCATACGCATACGTCGCCAGCTTGGTGGCAGTTTGGATCAAGTCCTCTAAAGTAGCAGGAGTCTCCATCCTGGCCAGCTCGTCCTTTAGGACTTCAGATAATCCTTGGCGGAATTGGTACTTAAGGGCTGGCTCATTCCAACCGGTGTCAGTTGACCATTTCAGAAATTCAACGGTGTAATCCTCTACAGGCCTGCGTCCTTGGAATAAATTGTGTAACGTGGCCTCGGCTGTAGCCATACGTTGAGGATCGTCGTAGAGCTGCCCCATACTTTCGAAGAAAGAATCAATTGTATTTAATATCGGGCTCCATTGTTCCATCAGGCTGTGGGCCCAAGCTTGAGGTTCATCAGTTAATAACAAAATAACAAAACCCACTTTTACTACCTCAGAGGAGAAAGTCCTAGGCTGTAAGGCCAAGTACAAGGAACAGGCATTTTTGAAAGCTCTGAACTTTTTGCGATCGCCTGAAAATCGCTCGGGTATAGGAACCCTGGGTTCTGGGGTAGACATGATCACTGTGGGGTTAGATGCCACTTGAGAGGAGGACCCGCTGGCGGTCACAGGAGTGGAGATGGGAGCTGCGATGGACCCGCAAGCTGTTGGAGACGACCATCAATTTGGGTGTAACCATCTTGCAATTTTTGGACTGCATCCGTAAGTGCTGACACTTGCTGACAAAGGATCTCAAGGGGTGAATGCGCTCTGTCGGCTTCAGACATGGCTGGTTTGTACTATCAGGAAAGTACTTACCGAGGCCGAAATGCTGAGAGCGGTTCACCCTTGCGACTAAGCGCAATCCGCCCCCTGTATATGAGACAGGGAGTGGATGCATGAAGAAGCACAGGCTACCTCAGGGAGCAGGAGGTTGCTGACGTGAAGTCCTTAGTAGAGGGAGGCAGCTGTGCAGCCACTGGCAGGTGGATGATTTGCTGAAGCGGGTACAAGAGAAAGTCCAGAACCAGGCTGAGGGACAAACACACACAGGATAAGTACAGCAGGCTGAGGTATATGGCAGGAAGACTCAAGGATAGTCCAGGATACAGGCAGAGGTTCAAGGGCAAAGAGACAGCAGGCAAATCTGGGTCACAGGCAGAGGGTCAAACACTGGAGAAGAGCGGAAGTCCGTGTAACAAGCCAAGGGTCAGGTTCAGGAGACAAGCAGAATAGTCTAGGTCAATCCGGGTCAAAAGCGGGTAATCAGGTCACAACAAGAAGAAGCAGAGATATCACAGGAAGCTGAAGACAAACCAGCAATTGATCTGTGTGCCAGAGCCCCTTTTATAGACCAGCCCAAGGATCACGCGGGGCGTGTGCTACTTCGCATGCGCCGGATTGCCGGCCTGCGAATGTGCCGGAGCGCCCTTCCGCCGTGCATGCGCGCAGGAACACGGAGCTGGTGGATGTTAGAAACCTTGCGCTCCTCCACCTTCTGTTTAAGGATGCCCCACAGATGCTCAATTGGGTTTAGGTCTGGAGAAATGCTTGGCCAGTCCATCACCTTTACCCTCAGCTTCTTTAGCAAGGCAGTGGTCATCTTGGAGGTGTGTTTGGGGTCGTTCTCATGTTGGAATACTGCCCTGTGGCTCAGTCTCCGAAGAGAGGGGATCAGGCTCTGCAGTATGTCACGGTACATGTCATGGTTCCCTCAATAAATTGTAGCTCCCCAGTGCCGGCAGCACTCATGCAGTCCCAGACCATGACACTCCCACCACCATGCTTGACTGTAGGCAAGACACACTTGTCTTTCTACTCCTCACCTGGTTGCCGCCATACACACGTGACACCATCTGAACCAAATAAGTTTATCTTGGTCTCAGACCACAGGACACGGTTCCAGTAATCCATGTCCTCAGTCTGCTTATCTTCAGCAAATTGTTTGCGGACTTTCTTGTGCATCATCTTTAGAAGAGGCTTCCTTCTCGGAAGACAGTCATGCAGACCAATTTGATGCAGTGTGTGGCGAATGGTCTAAGCACTGACAGGCTGACCCCTCACCCCTTCAACCTCTGCAGCAATGCTGGCAGCATTCATACGTCTATTTCCCAAAGACAACCTCTGGATATCACGATGACGTATATGACGCTGAGCATGTGCACTCAACTTCTTTGGTCGACCATGGAGAGGCCTGTTCTGAGTGGAACCTGTCCTGTTAAACCGCTGTATGGTCTTGGCCACCATGCTGCAGCTCAGTTTCAGGGTCTTGGCAATCTTCTTATAGCCTAGGACATCTTTATGTAGAGTAACAATTCTTTTTTTTTTAGATCCTCAGAGAGTTCTTTGCCATGAGGTGCCATGTTGAACTTCCAGTGACCAGTATGAGAGAGTGAGAGCAATAACACAAAATCAGAACACAATAGTCTAAGTTGGTGAAGTAAAATTAGAAAAATATATACGTAAAACTATTTTTCAGAACTAAAAAACTGATAATTGCCATGTGCGTATGTATTCACCCCCTTTGTTGTGAAGCCCACCTTCAGAAGTCACATAATTAGTGAAATGATGTCCACCTGTGTGCAATCTAAGTGTCACATGATCTGTCATTACGTATACACCTTTTTGAAAGGCCCCAGAGGCTGAAACACCAAGCAAGAGGCACCACTAACCAAACACTGTCATGAAGACCAAGGAACTCTCCAAACAAGTAAGGGACAATGTTGTTGAGAAGTACAAGTCAGGGTTAGGTTATAAAAAAATATCTTTGAGGTTATAAAAAAATCTTTGATGATCCCTAGGAGCACCATCAAATCTATCATAACCAAATGGAAAGAACATGGCACATCAAAACTCACGGACCTGGCAAGCAGGGCATTAATCAGAGAGGCAGCACAGAGACCTAAGGTAACCCTGGAGGAGCTGTTTTATACAGTTCAACTACTTTTTCTCACAGATCCTTTGACAATTCTTTTGCTTTCCCCATGATTCAGAATCCAGAAACGTCAGTGCAGCACTGGATGAAAGTTGCAAGGGTCTGTCAGGAGTCCAGAAACTCATTGACCTTTTATACACACACACTAATTACAAGAAAACATATCACATGTGAGGATGGTTACTTTTAATAGCCATTCAACCCCCTTTGTGTCAACTTGTGTGCATGTTATCAGGCCAAAATCACAAGGGTATGTGTTGGAAGACAACATGATCTAATGTAACATTTCTGATATTTCATTCCTGGTTGATAGAGGCAGATGGCTCCAAGTTGGAATGTAACCAGTTACACATCAGAGCTTGTAACATATTAGAATCTGCATCTGAAAGCTAGCAAGGCTTGTAAAAAGGGCTTGGCTCTGAGCCGACTGGTATGATAAGTGAGCTTCAAAAGGACCATAGCTGACAAGATGATTGATGAATGTCATGCTACAGAAGATCAAAGGGCCAGCTAAGATTGAAGATTGACTTAGGATACTGTCATATACCAGATAAGACCAGAACTGTGTGGACTGCAACAGAGTGAACCAGACATAAATAGATGAAAATAAGTTTATTAAGGTAAATGCATATACATGTGAACACACCACCAATACAAACAGAGCAAACAAACCAAACAACCAAACAGTGATAATAAACCAACCAGCATATGTAGCAAAAGAGAGTATCAGAATCGTAGTCAAGCCAGGCCAGGGTCATCAACAGGAGATAAGTAGATGGGGGGCCAGGAGTAAACAGACAGGGAACAAAATGGAAGGGATCAGGCTGCAGGGCAAAGATCCAGGGATACAGGATCAGATATAACAGATTCAGGATACGGAATACAGGGAACAGGAATCAGGCATCAGGCATCAGGATAACAGGTAAACAGGCTGCAGGTCAGGGCACAAGGACAATACCAGGGCAAGATGAGTGTGCACTTGCCGGATATTTATTCAATAGCTGCTAACGAGGTCAGATGAAGCCTGATTGCAGAAGGTAATACCTGCTCCACACTGCCAGGATCCCTCTGCTGGTGGACGCCAGTACTGCGATCAAAAGATGACATAATACCAGCAGGGAACAGCTCTTCTGACAGCTCCAAACTGCCAGGAGACACCTACTGGTGGGCCTCAGTACTGCATGCCAAATGGCTGATATTACCAGCGGAGAGAACCTTTCCTGACAGATACAGAGACATGATACATGGACAATGCTGCCCCTAGAGGCCAATACAGCAGGATGGAGAGTAATATATAATCCCCATAAGTACTGTGATTTGTCAAAAGTCTAGATGGGATGGCAATGGGGTTGGGTCTGGATGGTGTATGATTGGCTCGCTCTCCATTTGAGCACGGCCATGCAAAGCCTTGAGGAAAGCATTGTGATAAGTATCTTTTTGATATGATGTGTTTTGTTGGTATATGTTTGTAATATCTTTTAGTACTTTCATGTTAGCGTTTCCTATTTTCTTGGGAAATAAATAAGACTTTGTTTTATTAAGCTGTGTGCTCGGTTTCATAGCTAACCTTATATTATTGTGATATCAACATTAACATGTGATCAGAGTTTTAATAGACTAGCCAACTAGGGGAATAGACAAGTTAATACATAGGTGCAATACATATAGGGAATAACCACCCCCGAATAATATTTGTTTGCAGCAAATACTTCAGCATGTAAACTTTTGATCAGGGTCATTTGGGTAGTTTCTGTTGTCATTATGATTTAAAAATAGTAAACACAGTTGATTGATAATAAATGGCCTCAACAGGGGCGGACTGACAACTCATTGGGCCCCCGGACAAAAGAAGATCATGGGGCCCCCATGTGTCCACGCTCATACGCAAGCCACACCTACACAAAGTCCCACTTACATAAATCATGGGGCAGACAGTAAGGCACATCACATGGCACACAGCAGGGCATGGGGCACATCACAGGGCATGGGGCGCACAGCAGGGCACATCAAGGGGCACAGGGCACATCAAGGGGTACACAGCAGGGCACAACACAGGGCATGGGGTACACAGTAGGGCACATCACAGGGCACACAGGAGGGCACATCATGGAGCACAGGGCACATCAGGGGGTACACAGCAGTGCACTAAGCACATCACAGGGCATGAGGCACATCACAGGGCACACAGTAAGGTACATCACAGGGGACATCAGATGGTACACAGCAGGGCATGGGGCACACAGTAGGGCACATCACGGGCACACAGCAGGGTTTATTATGCTGTACCCAGCAGGGCACATTATTGAGCACAGCATGGTGCATCACAGGGGGCACAGGGCACATCAGTGGGTACCCAGCAGGGCATGGGACACACAGTAGGCACATCATGGGGTACACAGCAAGGCACATCACAGGGCACATCAGGCGGTACACAGCAGGTCACATCAGGAAGTACACAGCAGGGCATGTGGCACATCACAGGGCATGTGGTGCATCGTAGGGCACACAGTAGGGCACATCCCAGGGCACATCATTGGGGACAGGGCCCATTAGGCGGTACACAGCAGGGCACATCACAAGGCATGGGGCACACATCACAGGGCATGGGGCACACATTAGGGCACATAAGGGGGTACACAGCAGAGCATGGGGCACATCACAGGGCATGGGGCACACAGTAGGGCACATCAGAGAGTACACAGCAGAGCACGGGACACATCACAGGGCACGGGGCACATAGTAGGGCACATCAGGGAGTACACAACACATCACAGGCCATGGGGCACATAGTAGAGCACATCACAGGGCACACAGTAGGTCACATCAGGCAGTACACAGCAGGGCATGGGGCACATAGCAGGGCACATCACAAGGCACAGGACACATCAAAGGGCATGGGGCACACAGTAGGGAACATCAGGGGGTACACAGCAGGGCACATCAAAGGGGATGGGGCACATCACAGGCCATGGGGCACGCAGTATGGCAAATAGCAGGGCACAAACACAGAGCAAACAGCAGAGCACCAGGATCCTCCAGACTCAGCACAGTGTCTCTCAGGGCAGCCACTGGGGCGACACAGGGGGACATCGTGGGGGGTGACGGACACGGGGGGGACACTGTAGGGGGTGAAGGACACAGGGGGACACCGTGGGGGTGGAGGAAACAGGGGGACACCTTAGAGGGTGGAGGACACAAGGGGACAACGTAGGGGGTGGAGGACACAGGGGGATACCGTGGGGAGGGTGGAGGGCACAGGGGGACGCTGTGGAGGGTGAAGGAGATCACTGTGGAGGACACGGGGGACACCATGGGGGGTGACGGACACAGGGGGTCACCGTGGAGGACACAGGGGGGAACCGTGGGGGGTGGACACAGGGGCACACCGTGGGGGGTGACGGACACAGGAGATCACCATGGAGGACACAGGGGGACACCGAGGGGGGTGATGGACACAGGGCATCACCATGGAGGACACAGGGGTCACTGTGGGGGGTGACAGACACACGGGGACACCGTGCGGGGGTGGTGGACACAGGGGGACACCGTGGGGGATGGAGGACACAGGGGGACACCGTGGGGGGAGAAGACAAAGGGGGACACCGTGGGAGGAGAAGACACAGGGGGGCACCGTGGGAGGAGAAGACACAGGGGGACACCGTGGGGGGAGACACAGGGGGACACTGTGGGGAGGTGGAGGGCACAGGGGGATACCGTGGGGGGGTGGAGGGCACAGGAGGACACCGTGTGGGCGGAGGACCGGGAGCGTATCATGGGGCCTCCTGCTGTCCTGCTGGGGCCCGGACCCCCTATGTCTGTACTGGCTGCGCGCCGCCCGTTCCTGCCCCGCAATGGTGGCCATGGTGCCTCCAGACTCCAGTAAAAAAAGTGCACATCGCCTCACCCGATGCCTGTAATACCTCTCATAGCACGCTGCTCCCTGCCGGCCCCTCCTCTCTTCTCGTCCATCCCAGGTGTTGTCATGTACAACTTACAAGCACCTGGGGTGGATGGGAGAGGAGGGGCCGGTGGGGAGCAGCGTGCTGTGAGAGGTATTATTACAGCCGCTTCCCTGCTAGACTGTATGTGTTTCGGAGCCTCTCATGGACCCCTAACAGCCGGGGCCCTCGGACAAAGGGAGACACTGTGGGGGGTGACGGACACAGGGAGACACCGTGGGGGGTGGAGGGCACAGGGGGCGCCGTGGGGGGTGACAGACACAGGGGATCACCGTGGAGGACACAGGGGGACACCGTAGGGGGCGGAGAACACAGGGGGACACCGTAGGGGGGAAGGACACAGGGGGACTCCGTGGGGGTGACGGACACAGGGGATTACCATGGAGGACACAGGGGGATACCGTGGGGGGTGACGGACACAGGGGATCACCGTGGAGGACACAGGGGGACACCGTGGGGGGTGACGGACACAGGGCGTCACTGTGGAGGACACAGGGGTCACTGTGGGGGGTGGCAGACACAGAGGGACACCGTGGGGGGGTGGAGGACACAGGGGGACACTGTGGGGGGAGAAGACAAAGGGGAACACCGTGGGAGGAGAAGACACAGGGGGACACCGTGGGAAGAGAAGACACAGGGGGACACCATGTGGAGGAGACACAGGGGGACACTGTGGGGAGGTGGAGGTCACAGGGGGACACCGTGGGGGGTGGACGGCACAGGGGGACACCGAGGATGGTTGGAGGGCACAGGAGGACACCGTGCGGGCGGAGGACCGGGAGAGTATCATGGGGCCTCCTGCGGTCCTGTTGGGGCCTGGGCCCCCTACATCTGTACTGGCTGCATGCCGCCCGCTCCCGCCCCCGCAATGGCAGCCATGGTGCCTCCAGACTCCAGTAAAAAAAAAGTGCACAGCGCCCCACCTGATGCCTGTAATACCTCTCATAGCGCGCTGCTCCCCGCCGGCCCCTCCTCTCTTCTCGTCCATCCCAGGAGATGTCATGTATAACTTACAAGCACCTGGGGTGGACGGGAGGGAAGGAAGGGACGGCGGGGAGCAGTGCGCTGTGAGAGGTATTATTGCAGCCGCTTCCCTGCTAGACTGCATGTGTTGCGGAGCCTCTCACGGGCCCCCTAAAGGCCCGGGCCCTCTGGCAGTGCCCGAGAGCCCAATGGGTCAGTCTGCCTCTGGGCCTCAGCCAAACACTAACCATGAGTAAAAAAATAGGTTTTTGTGTTATCATTCATATTCTCTGAAAAATGGCCAAGAATTCATAAATTCTGCCAGGGTATGTAAACTTATGAGCACAACTGTATGTATCCTTGTCATTTTTCATTTTTTGTTTTTCATATTTCAGTTTTTATTTTCCAGTTTCATTCTCTTTGCAGTTTCATTGCTATATGACTTATATAACGAGGAATGTAATACCAAGTTAAATGTATTTACTACTACTGGAATGTTTTTTTTCTAAAAACTAATCAAAAGTTTAAAGTTAAAAAAATAAAAAATAAACCACGATTCTTCCCTCTCCACCTATTCCATTTAGTCAAGTGAATAACAGCACAAAGGGGCTTCATATGAAAACTGGTCAGCACAGTAGCAGCATGAGATAAAGTTGGGTTTCTTGCAGAAATACAACGGTAAAGTTAGTGTGACTGATAAAGCTTGAACTTGGAACACTCCAATACAATCTTCTTATTGGATACTGATGAGGCCAGCTTACAATTCAGTCATCTGATTGACTTGCACTGATGATCATAGAATAGAATTCCAAAATTCCAGATAGAAATTTCCCGGAAAGACAGCCTACTGAGCTGTCTTGTTAGAAAAGCAATCTGCAACCGTGTAGTAAAACCGAGCTTGATTGGTTTACTGGGTGCAATTACATAAAAAACTGATATTTTATGTATGTTACAGAGCTCAGTAATGCATTGCTTGTAATATGCATACACGTTATCTTATGGTTTTACTTGCTACAAGAGACATGGCATGTGGCAGTGTCTTGAAGAAACGAAAGAAACAACAACAAAAAAAAATATATATATTGAAATTAAAAAGCGTCTCTTATACCCATACACACTATAAGTTGTAATCTAGGTAATAACTTTTGCATGTAACGAGCTCCAGTTGTTAAAATACTTTACCAAGAATGAGGTTTGGAATTAGCTGGCTGTAAAGTGCAAGCCTAATAAAATGTATATGCACTCTCTGGCTAATAGCCTGGATGTTTTTCCACTTTGCTCTTAGTGACTACTGCATGTTACCAAACTTTACAAAGAAATGGACAATAAAAAGCAATTTGCACTTATACCCTCATAGTGAAGATCATGTCACCTCAAATCCAGTTCAGCCACAATTTACTCAGTGAGACAGTCACAATTTGCAAAGGCAGGTAAAATCAGCTTTTTTCATTCCAAATATTTCTTTCGTATTCAAGCATGTTTGCTCCTAGAGTTAGAAATGTTATTACTGCTATTACCATTTCCTGACACACACATACAATGAAATACCCTAAAGTTGTATTTCTTTTCAGTTGTATATTAGGGCAAGCATAATTGCATACAGCCCTTTGCAACTTTGCCTCCTATTTGGAACTAAAGTGGAACAAATTTGAGTCATTTTCCAGCTCTTGGTATAAAGGGACTGAGGGCCTCTAATCACTGCCTGTGGGTTTGACTCAGCCATCCATAAACTGCAATATCCACTCATTTATTACTTTTCATTCAATTGACTTCAAATTACTTCATACAGGCTTCCTTGCTACAAGTAAGAAAAGCTGGCTTTATTATCATTACCAATGACAGGAACACAAAGAGATTTTCGTTTTAACCCTTAGCTTCCAGACAAGCATTGTGTTGACATGCTAGAGATAAATGGGCATTTTTGGCATTGCTGCATATATATCGTCTGGAGAAGGTCAAGATTTCGAAGAGTACATGTGAAGCTAACAGAGCAGATGAGAGGCTGTTGAAAAGATTTAAATATTTATCATACTTTTTTGTTCATAGCGTAACACATTGATTATCATAGCAGTACAACCTAACCTGTATATATGGAGTGTCGGGCAATATGAAGCCAACCACAGGCAATTATTTTGCATATCGTGTCTTCTAAATAGGAGATTGCCCATAGTGTTTTTTTTCACATTTATACATTTTTGCTTGATCTGTTTTTAATTGAAATCTATTGAAAGACACAAAGTGCATGGTAACTTGCATTGATATGCACTTTACATCACACATCAATCAGTATCATAAAGCAGGTCAACTAATTTCAAGGTGTGACAGTGGGCCCCGATGAAGAAATTGGTTTTAATGCTAATGTAATTGTAATTTCAGTGGTTAGGATTTAAAAAGGTATAAACAAACACTATAATGTCATAAGTATTGGGACGCCTGCCTTTACACGCACATGAACTTTATTGGCATCCCAGTTTTAGTCCGTAGGGTTCAATTATGAGTTGACCCACCCTTTGCAGCTATAACAGCTTCAACTCTTTTGGGAAGGTTGTCCACAAGGTTTAGGAGTTTGTCTATGGGAATGTTTTACCATTTTTTCAGAAGTGCATTTGTGAGGTCAGGCACTGATGTGAATGAGGCCCAGCTCACAGTCTTCACTCTAATTCATCCTAAAGGTGTTCTATTGGGTTGAGGTCAGGACTCTGTGCAGGCCAGTCAAGTTCCTCCACCCCAAACGCACTCATCCGTGTCTTTTATATTATATTTCTGCTCTCTTTTGCCTGTTTTTGTAATGCATAAACGGGGCATCTGAAGGGATTAAAGCTTTGTTTGGTGTGATTCTATAGGTGTACTTATGTACTTATGTAAAAGGGAGCCCCAACAGCTATATATGTTTGCATATTTTGCTTGTTACATGCTTTGTGAAGGGATGGAGTTCCTAAATGTTGTGACCACTTTACATTTAGAAAAATGTAATTAGGGTATGGAAAAAAACAGACAGGCACTTTTAGTGCTGCATCTGATAATTTAATTTAGAGCCATGGATAATTCCAAATAATCATAATGTATCTTTGGGCAGTTTACTAACCTGGTGTATTTACAGCCAAAACTTTTTTTGTAATTTTGTATAGAGTGAGGAAGAGATAAAACCCATGTCCTCTTTTACTGCTATTTGGGACTCCATTAGGGATTAGAGGAAGCATTCCCCACCATCAGAACACAGAGAGCAGTGTTGACAGCTATAGCCGGTGGCAATGATCCTTCAGAAAAAAAACCTGACAGGGTGCTTGTACAGAAGTCAATCGATAGGGTGCTCATACATCGATCAAAATTTAGCTGGTCCCTGCAGAACCAACCAAATTTCAATCCATATATGGCAGGCTTAATTCTATAGTTCTACGGTATTTTCACAAGTAAGATATACTCAAAAGTAACTAAAGTCAAACAAAAAGAAAGCAGCACTAAGAGACCTTTCACAATGAAGCGCCGCTAAAACAGCACTAAAGCGCCAGTTGTTTTTGCGGTGCTCTGGCAGCGTTTTAGCGCTACTTTTGCAAAGCTTTTCGGGCGCTGGCAGGGACGTTCTTTTTTAAGGTCACGTGATAACATGACCTAAAAAAGGAGAAAAGACCCATTTTTTGGTGCTTTCAACATGCTTTTAAGACACTTTGGAAGCCCTGACCATTCATTTCAATGGGTAGGGGTGTTTTTGGAGCGCTATTTATAGCGCTCCCAACCAGTCCCGAAGATACTGCTTGCAGGATTTTTTTAACGTCCCGCAAGCGCACTGCCCGAGTACGAAAGCACATATTGCAATGAATGGGAGGCAGTTTTCAGGCGCTTTTCAGAGGCTATTTCTAGCGCTAAAACGCCTGAAAACTGCCTGTGAAAGGGGTCTAGCTAAATGTGCTAAACAACCAGAATGTTCTAATTACAATATATACAAACTGGGGTAGGCACAGTAGGACATAAAAAATGGTGCAGGTCCCACCAGAAAATTCACTAATACTCATGAGTACGTAGACTAGTTTTTAAGCCTTGGATAAAGCTCTGAAGGACAGAAAATGTGTCATACCTTGCTATTTGTGTGGTTATTGGAGAGATTTTCTTCACTTTCTGTCTATGTGACTAGCTTATTATTATGCCGCGTACAGATGATCGGAATTTCTGACAACAAATGTTCGATGTGAGCTCATTGTCGGAAATTCCAACCGTGTGTAAGCTGGTTCTCAAATTTTCCGACAACAAAATCCGTTGTAGTAAATTCCGAGCGTGTGTAGACATTTCCGACACACAAAATTCCACGCATGCTCTGAATCAAGTACGAGACAGAAGCGCTTGGTCTGGTAAAACTAGCGTTCGTAATGGAGGTAGCACATTCGTCACGCTGCAAAGTTTTTAATCTTTTAATGCAGCGCATTCTGTTCTTCTTTATAATGCTAGAATAATGAAGTTGTTTTTCTGCTGATATTCACACAGAGTTCTGAGAAACTGATTTCTTTATTATTTCTCATGATCTCATGAATAATTTTTTTTTTTTTTTTTGCCAGATCTCCAGAATTTTTTTTTTAATTTTTTTTATAGTGATCTCCATAATATTTTTTCTCATTTTGTGTGTCAAGTTACCACAATATCATTATTATCTTGTATTTTTTAACCTCAAAGAGATTGGTTGGTGTTGGTGTCCCTTGTTAATTTGATATTGTCTTTTTGAAACCTGCCTTGTACCTGCCTACTCACAAACAAACTGTACTTTTTGAACTAAAACACATAGCCAAGGATTTGTGAAAATAAAATAGGCATTTATTAGGGGTCATAACAAAATAAAGAGGAAGGCAACGCTGGATAAACCGGTGAAGTTGGCAAAGCCTTTGAACCCCAGGGCAGGCAAAATTGGTAGCCTGAGGAGTCCATTTAAAAGGGAACACAATACGGTCCAGGACTCCGAGAGATCGGGGGCAGCAGCAGATGACATGTATGTCCTGAGGCTGTGATCTTACAACAGCCTGCGTCTTTTGTCAGACCAGACTGAACCCAGGCCATCACTCTCTTGTCTTCCTTCCATGCTTGCTTCCACGCTTGCTCCTGGGCTGTGGCTCTGGTGTTGGAGTTGTGGAAGGAGGTAGAGGAGGAGGAGGAGGTGGATGGTCCAACTCACACAGGTGGGTTTTGCTCGTGAGGTCGCCCCTCAACCCATTTTTTAGGGCCAGATAGATAACTTCCTCACAAAAGAGGCATTGGCCCACCTCCATTTCCTGTATTTTGCTGGCTATCATGCAGGCATAGGCCTCTTGAAGATTGGGGGTGGTTCTGAGGGCCGCAGTAGCTTCCCGAATCAAAGAAAGCTCTGACTCCTGCACATTCCTCCCCTTCCTGGTACTTTTTGTTGGAAGGAGGAGGGGAGGAACCTGGGATTCGGTCAGGCTACTGGGCCAGGCCAACTCCTGGCTGCCACTTTCCTGCGCCACCTCCTGGCTGCCACTTTCCCCCGCCACCTCCTGGCTGCCACTTTCCTGTGTATGAAAATGGGACATATTTTTAGTTTATTGTTCATCAATCAAACACAATTTTGAGAAATATGTTAAACAATGCTATACCTGACTCAAGCTGGGCTCCTCCACATCTTCTTCCTGGGTGGAAGGCCCAGGTTGGACTTCTGAAGCCTCATCTGAGGTGGAAGGAGGTGTGGAAGGAAGGATTGAGAGTGATGGCTTGATTTCAGTCTGGTCTGACAGAAATCACAGTCTGTCGTAGTACCAGAGCCTGGGGACATAAACGTCATCTGCTGCTGTTCCGGATCTCATGGAATCCTGGACCTTCTTGCTTTTATTATATGTGCTCCTTAGGCCATCAATTTTGGCCTTCAAATAGTTGATTTTTGCCGTGGGGATCTGCGGCTTCACCAATTCCAGCAACTGATCCAGCGCTGCCTGCCTTTTTCTTTTATTAGTATAAAAGGGGTGTTTTACCTGCCATAGACATGGCAGCTCTCTGTACATATCAATGAATTGGGGGAGGAAGTCGTGATCATTGAATCGATCCATTTTATCTGCAAGACACAACACAAGACAAACCCTAATGTCAGGCTAAACTCTCCTAATCTTGTCCCAATATAAGCCTCAATCTAGAAGCAGTATAGACCACCGATGCTCCAAGTTCAAATTGTACCTTCGTTATCTCGATCGGCACTTACGCTACTCCGTCCTCCGCTCACAGATCGTACGTATGGCACACGCGTGTTACGCTTTATATACACTGCGCGTGCGTAAAACTCCACCTGCCCTGACCTTCTTTCTAGTATATTCCCCGCCCCTTCTCTTTCAGTGCAGTGGGAGAGCACATGGCGAAGAAAGAGCAGGTACACGCAGAGGAGAGCAGCAACGAGGAGGCCGAAGAAAGCCTGGAGCCACAAACATCCCGATCCAGGAGATTTAAGGCCTCAAATATGTCCTTTGTAGAGATGGTGGAGATGGTGGACATCTTGAAGAGGGTCGACTATGATGGGAAGCATGGACCTTACCCAAACTAAAATGTGAGAAAGGCCAAGAACATGGTTAAAGTTGTG
This sequence comes from Aquarana catesbeiana, assembly GCF_042186555.1. Classification (NCBI taxonomy): domain Eukaryota; kingdom Metazoa; phylum Chordata; class Amphibia; order Anura; family Ranidae; genus Aquarana; species Aquarana catesbeiana. The sequence continues at coordinate 150,422,001 of NC_133326.1, read as the reverse complement.
AAAAGTTTACAGAAGAATTTTGGGGTACGGAGATCCAAGGATCAACTGAGGAAATGATGGTCAGACCTCAAATTGGGGGAGCAGGATCAGTACAGAACAGTCAAGAGAGTGCTGCAAAAAAAGTAAGTATTTTGTTCTGTGTTCCTATTATTATTATTACGTTTGTGCTGCTCCATTTGCTTTTCTTTACTGTTCTACAGTTTAAAAGGGCAAGTTTCAGGTTCGTGGGTACAGTAATCATTCGTAGTAAACATCATTCGTTCGCCCACTAATACAATTTTTTTGGCAGATGCAGGTTAACTACATTTGTTCATGCCTATTTGTATTAAAAGAAGTTTATTACATTGTTGTCTAGATGGGTTTGTAACTAGAATGAAATGCAAACCTGATTCAGTGTAAGGAGAGGACACTTAGCAGCTGTTTACACATCTGGATGCAGGAGAACTAGTGTGGGACACCAGAACAAACTTTTTAGAGTGTCCCACACAGGTGCTCCAGTGGATACTAGGGGTCTCTACATGTGTGAAACTTGCACAAAAAATGTAATTATTCCAGCTTTAGAAAGGCAAAAAAATCAAGTCTTCAGCTTGGAACTCTGCCAAAACAGACAATTGTACGTCACTTCCAAGCAATGTTTCATATTCCTATTTCTGGCTTCAAATATCTGTGTGCTAAGTATACCTATTTTTTAATTCACATAGGGGAGAAAAGACTTGGGATGTCTGAGGTCACCAGGGACCCCCAACCTCCTAAAGAAGGGGAACTCACAACACCACAACCTCATAATGTGGAGGAATGAGAGTTTTATGAAGTGGGCGAAATAGTGACCACAACAGGTGAGCGTCTGAGACCACAGCTTCAGGTAATAGATGTATGCCTGCATATTTATAATACATGGTGTGTTTTTTTTATTTTAGGTGATGTGGATGTTGTGGAAGAAGAATCTCACTTCACAAGTGCAAGTGTACACGTCCTCATTGGGGAGATCATGGTGTGCAATCATGATTTACAGAAGATCAAGAAAGACATCAATGATGTGGAAAAAAGACTCAAAAACATCATTGATGTTTAAGGCAGAATCTAAAGCACCCCAAAATTATTCTAGTTTGTTTGTATTTTTCTGATTTTCACACATTTGAAATATTTTTTAGAAAGCCAAGTTTTGAAGATGCACACAGTGTGTCAACATGTGCTATCTGCCATCACGGGATATCAAGGTACGTGTTTTGTGGGTGTAACCCCTTCCTCGCAACTAAAGTAGATGAGAGGAAGGGGTTGCACCCCCCAAACACGTCCATTGATCCCCCATGATGGGAGCTAGCACATGTTGACATTAGGCATGGGGTCAGGAGGGAAATTGACATTTTCACTCCCAATTTGCGTGCATCTTCAAAATTTGGCTTTCACAGGGGTGACATCACCCCATATGATGAAGGCAATATCAACACAGTTTGGACATACTAATGTCTGCTATTGCCTTCACTTTGTCAAAGTTGAACTTTGTAAGTTCCTGAGTTGTGTATGTTTATGGTTTTAAACATGCCTGTTTAACCCTAAAAAGGCTATTTGTACTGACAAACCTAAAAATGTTATCCAACAAATATGTTGGTTTGTTCAAAAACCCTTTTCTAATGCACATGTGAATGTGCTTTGAGTAAAATGTTTTCTACTCAACAAAGTGTGGTTTCTTCTTTCAATACTCAATACCAGTTTTTGTAGTAATTTGGTGTTTACAGTGACAATGGGGGTTATTTACTAAAGGCAAATCCACTTTGCACTACAAGTGCACTTTCAATGCTGTTTCAGTGCACTTTGGAGTGGATTTGCCTTTAGTAAATTACCCCCACAGTGCTCTAAAATTTGCCCCAATCCGGCCAGTTTGGGGACTAGAAACAATTAATTCATGGTGCTGAAAAGGATGTGTTTTTTTTATCATTAATGTATTAATGTGTAGCAGACCCACAACATAATAGTTAGCTGAAGAAGAGATTGTCACCTTATGTATCAACTAAATTATGTTTGCACTATTGAAGAAAATGGCCAAAAAGAAAAGCCCATTGGAGAACCTAGGAGGCAGCTAAAAGAAACACAAGCAGTAAATTAAAAATTTTATTTTAAAAATGCTTATCAAACATTTGCTGGCATATCAATGGTCCCCCTACCCGCAAAGTATTCCATGTATTTTTGACGGACCTTGCTGGCAATTTGGTGGGGCAAGCCAGGACGGCCAGCTTCAAGCGCTGTCAGGGTTGTTGTTTGTTCTGGAAATCCGGCCTCAGGCCCAACTGAGGCGACATAGTTTGTAGCATTTCTCCTGTGAAAGTTGTGTAGAATGCAGCATGCAAGTATTATATGGTTTAGTTTATATTCCGCCATGTTGATTGGCTTCAGGAACAGGCGGAACCGGCTGGCCATTATCCCAAAGCATTCTCCACCACTCTTCTGGCTCTGGCTAGCTGGTAGTTAAAAACTCTCGGCTCCGGGGTGAGGATCCTCATCGGGAATGGCCGCATCAGGCGATCACCCAGCCCAAATGCTTCATCAGGGACAAAGATGAACAGTAGACCAGCCACGTTGTCTTTTGCAGGTGGCAAGCCAAGCCACCACTCTGGAGCCATCCATAGAACTCGATCTGGGTGATGACTTCACCACCCGGCCATTCTTCCCCACGTCCACATAGAGAAACTCGTATGTCGCCTACACCACCACCAACATCACAATACTATTAAACCCCTTATAATTATAATATTATGACCCCGAGTTGGGGGGTGGCATGATGTGGACGTGTTTCCCATCAATTGCACTTCCGCAGTTGGGAAAGTCCCACCCCTGGGCAAATTGGGAAGCCACAGTCTGCCATTCCTGTGGTGTTGAAGGAAACTGTGGATTCAAACAAGAAAAAAATAAATTAGTACTTTTGCACATAACATTGCAAGCAGATTAGACACACACATTATTGGCCAACATAAGTATAAAACATTTATTTTAAGGAGTATTTAAAGACAAAAATATAAGGTCCACTTATCAGATTCCTCACCCCCTCTGATGGCCCGTTTAAAAATTTTAGGGGGGGGGGATGTTTTGGACAGCTAACCCTCTCCACTTCATTGAGAGCTAAATGCATAAATAATGTGTGTTACTTTGGCCAGCCCCTCCTTACTTACACTATTGGCAGGACACTGGGCAGGTAAGAAGTGTCATAATCCAAAAAAATATAAATACACTCTGTCCAAATTGAAGCACATTTTTACATTCTGCAATTACCTATCAAGATAATAGGAGAACAAAACTTTAAACGGTACCATTTGAAAGTATTCAGGCAGGACCTTTCACTACATGCTTTGGTGAATTCATACATAAATATGACCACAAAAAGAGGTAGGTATAGTGTGTATGGGTTTGGCAAAGTCAGCAGATAGAGTATTGGTATCGGTTGACTTAGCGGTTGGGGGGGAGGGAGGGTTCCAAATGAGTTGCCCCCCCCCAAAAAAGCCTCCTGCACTTTGCCTAAATTTAAGGAGAAAAATAACATTTGTACACATTTTAGGGGGTGTTTATGGTAAAACAGTACAAAGGAGCTGACAAAATACATTGTTAAGTGACTAGGCTAGGTGTGTATGGGCCCAAGATAACATGCTGGGGAGATTAGTGAAGGCAAATATGCATGAAGGACAAAAAAGGAGCATTAAAAAATTAAAGTATGCATGGGGAAAAAAAAGGACATTCACAGCATATTACAATCATGGTAATTATGGAATAATGAAATAAATACAATACATTAGCAAAAATTAAATACATAGAATGTGATGTTAAAGGAGAAAACTTACCCTAATACAGTCTTTCTGCAGGACCTGAATGATGGCAGAACAGGTCTCTGGAATAATGATTTCCAGAGCCTGGGGGGAAATGCTTGTCGAGAACTTGATGTTTTGCAGACTTCTCCCCGTCGCCAAGTACTGCAAGGTGGCGACGATCCTCTGTTCAAGAGTGATGGCTTGCCGCATGCAGGGGTCCTGCTTGGTAATATAATGGGACAGCAAAGCCAACAAATGGTGAAAAACTGGTCCGTCGTCCGGAGATGATTCATTAGGATTATTCTCACGGATCTCCCGCAACAAAGGCATGTGCGAGAATTGGTCACACTGGAGCAACCAATTCTTCGTCCATGAACTCCTCCCCGCCCTGTTCATGGACTGGGCTTGAGTCAAAGTAAGAACCCCAACACCAAGCTCTTGCACAGCATGAACTCTATGACGAGTACGTAACTGCAACATGGCTTCAAAACGGTCGGCTGGTCAGAACGAACTAACAGAACGCACTGAAAATCAGAAAGAACCTGAGAAGAACGAGCTGAAAATCAGAAACGAGCAGACAAGAACGCACTGGAAATCAAATATGTACTAGAAATAGCATGCACTGAAAACCAGATGCGAACTGACTACACGCACTAAAAATCAGATACAAACCCACAAGCACAAACTGAAGAGCAGTAATGATCGGAAAAGCACGAGGCTGAAAAGCGCGAATCGTCTCTCACTAAACTTCTACTAACACGAGATTAGCAGAAGGAGCCCAAAGAGTGGCGCAATGGCTATTGAACTTCCTTTTTCTAGTCCCGTCGTATGTGTTATACGTCAGCACGTTCTAGCCGGAATTTCCGACAACATTTGTGCGACCGTGTGTATGCAAGACAAGTTTCAGCCAACATCCGTCGGAAATAAATCCACGGTTTGGTTGTTGGAAATTACAATCGTCTGTACGCAGCAAAAGAATAGTAAACATCACGAAGGGTATAAAATTGTAGCATAAGAAGTATAGCAATTTAATCATATTCAAGCATTCAAAAACACAAATATAACATGTATTCCTATATGTATGTACAAGTAAACTTTAAAAAAAAATGTGCATAAAAAGTCCATGCAAGGAAAGAAAAAATAAATATCCACATGACCAAATATCCATGTGCCCAAATTGTCTGTGCAATTCTTTAGTATACCTGGTGATCCACAGCAACCAATAGTGAATGCTCCCATCTGCAGGCATTGCAAAAATGCGCTTACCAGACAAATATGACCATCTAGAATGATAGGTCACACTTTCTTTAAAGTTACAACCTCCTCCAGGAACCAGGTCAGCCCAGTACTCCTTCACTTAGATCTTTCCAGGGTAGATGGAATGTGGCCAGATCAGACACATTGGTTTAAATAATCTGATGTCATATGCAGGGGTACAAAGGGTGAGAAAAATCCCAATAGTGTAAAAATTAAAATTGCACTTACACTGAAGAAGAACAGCACTGTATGGGCATAAAACCACGAGTTGCCCACATCAAAGATGGCTGTCGAACGGCACACATTTGTGGTGGGTGACGTGTTCTCAAACTCCGCCCGACCAGTTTTGTCAGAAATTATGTCATTAGGGGTTTTATATCTGGTATCAAGATATGTTCTAGCTGCTAGCCTTTGCTTAAGGTATTCATAATTTTTTCTTAAGCGCATATTTCCTAGAGTAGATTTCCTTCTATCACCTATATGAAAAACTTTATAAAAATATAAAAACATAACCTTAAGGGTCATGGGATTCACCCCTTATACTTCTAGTAAAAAAACTCTTCTATCCGGGGGGATGAACTTGGCTTTGGCTCAAACTTGGGTATCTGGTAAGCTGTCATTACTGACCACTGCTGCCCAGTTAACAGCAACCAGGACATTTCCCACCCTGCAGATGCACATCCACAAAGGGGCAGAGATGCTTGTGACATCATTGACCTATCAAGTCCACAAGGAGTAACATCTTTCTTCCGGGTTTGGTCTGAACCAAAGCATGGACCAAACTAAAGTTCATCTTTACTCTTCAGTAGAAAGCAGGATAATTCATACACACCTTTCTATCTCTAATGCTCCGTACACACGGTCGGACATTGATCGGACATTCCGACAACAAAATCCATGGATTTTTTCCGACAGATGTTGGCTCAAACTTGTTTTGCCTACACACGGTCGCACAAAGTTGTAGGAATTTCCGAACGCCAAGAACTCGGTGACGTACACCACGTATGATGAGACTAAAAAAGGGCAGTACCAAGCGCGGCACCCTTTGGGCTCCTTTTGCTAATCTCGTGTTAGTAAAAGTTTGGTGAGAGACGATTCGCGCTTTTTCAGACTTTTGGTTTTCAGATCGTATTTCTGGTGTTCGGTTTGTTCTTGTGGGTTTGTATCTGTTCTTCAGTGCGTGCAGTGAGTTACCATTGACTTGTCATTGTGTTCTTGTTCGTTCGTTACTGATTTTCAGGTCGCTCTTCACAGGCCTTGCTGTTCTTCAGTGCGTTCTGTTACTTCGTTCTGAGCAGCCGATCATTTTCTAGCCATGTTGTGTGTACGTACTCATCATAGAGTTCGTGCTGTGCGGGGGCTTGGTGTTGGGGTCCTTACTTTGGCACAAGCCCAGTCCATGAACAGGGCGAGGAGGAGTTCATGGACCAAGAATTGGTTGCTCCAGCGTGACCAGTTCTGTCACATGCCTTTGCTCCGTGAGATTCGTGAGAATAATCCTGATGATTTCAGGAACTTTCTCAAGATGACGGACCCCGTATTTCACCGTTTGTTGGATTTGCTGACCCCTTTTATCAGCAGGCAGGATACCTGCATGAGGCAAGCCATCACTCCGGAGCAGAGGCTAGTCGCCACCCTGCGGTACTTGGCGACGGGGAGAAGCCTGCAGGACCTCAAGTTCTCGACAGGCATCTCCCCCCAGGCTCTGGGGATCTTTATCCCAGAGACCTGTTCTGCCATCATCCAGTTCCTGCAGAAGGAGTATATTAAGGTAAGATTTTTATCCTTTAACATCACATTTTATTGTATACAATGTTTGCTAATGTATTGTATTTCTTTCCTCATTCCCTATTTACCATGACTGTAATATGCTGTGAATGTCCCCTTTGTCCTCATGCATGCTGGATTTTTATGTTATTTTTTATACTTCATACATATTTGCCTTCACTTACCTCCCCAGCATGCTCTCCTGGCCCTATATCCACCTTGTCTACTCAATTAACAATGTATTTTGTCAGCTCCATAGTAGTGCTTTACCCTAAATACCCCCTAAAATGTGTAAAATTGTGATTTGTGCTTTACATTCAGGCAGAGTGCCAGAGGCTTTTTTTTGGGTCCAAAAATCATTTGAAACCCTCCCTCCCCCCAACTGCTAACTCAGCTGATACCAATCCTCTATCTATCCTCAATCCTCTATCTGCTGACTTTGCCAAACCCATACACACTATACCTACCTCTTTTGTGGTCATATTTATGGATGAATTTCCCAAAGCATGTAGTGCAAGGGCCTGCCTGAAAACTTTCAAATGGTAATGTTCAAAGTTTTTGTATCCTATTATTATCTTGATAGGTAATATCAGAATGTAAAAATGTGCTAAAATGTGTACAGTGTTTATTTTTATCTTTGTATTATGACACTTCTTACCCGTCCAGTGGGCTGCCAATAGTGTAAGTAAGGAGGGGCTGGCCAAAGTAATCCACATTATTTATCGATTCATCTCTCAATGAAGTGGAGAGGGTTACCTGTCCAAAACATCTCCCCCCCCATTAAAATTTCTAAAATGGCCCATGAGAAGGTGGGGGAAGGAATCTGATAGGTGGACCTTATACCTTTGTCTTTAAATACTCCCTAAAATAAATGTTATACGGATGTTGGCCAAGAATGTTTGTGTTTAATCTGCTTTCCATGTTTATGTGCAAAATGATTCATTTATTTTTCTTGTTTGACTCCACAATTTCCTTCCAACCCACAGGAATGGCAGACTGTGGCCTCCCACTTTGCCCAGCGGTGGGACTTTCCTAACTGCGGAGGGGCAATGATGGGAAACACATCCACATCGTCCCACCACCCAACTCGGGGTCATACTATTACAACTACAAGGGGTTCAATAGTATTGTGATGTTGGCGGTGGTGTCGTCTACTTACGAGTTCCTGTATGTGGACGTGGGGAAGAATGGCCGGATGTCAGATGGTGGAGTCATTGCCCACACGGAGTTCTACAGGCGTCTCCAGAAAGGCAGCTTGGACTTGCCACCTCCAGAAGACAATGCGGAGGGACTCCCATTCGTCTTCATTGCGGATGAAGCATTTTCGCTGGGGGACCATCTTATGCGGCCATTCCCTATGAGGACCCTCACCCCAGACCAGTGGGTTTTTAATTAGTAGCTGGCCAGAGCCAGAAGAGTGGTGGAGAACACGTTTGGAATAATGGCCAGCTGGTTCCGCCTATTTCTTACACCGATACACATGGCAGAATATAAACTCAATCACATCATCCTGGCTTGCTGTGTTCTCCACAACTTTTTAAGGAGAAATTCTTGGAACTATGCTGGCTCAGTTGGGCCTGAATCTGGAATTAATGTAAATCAACCAACCCTGGCGGCGCTTGAAGTTGGCCGTCCTGGCTTGCCCCCCCCAGCGTGCCCGTGAGGTCCGTCTAAGATACATGGAATACTTTGTGGGTAGGGGGCCATCAATATGCCAGACAATGTCTGAGACATTTTTTAAATATTTTTTTTTTAAACTGAACAAATATTTGCTTAGATTTACTGCTTGTCTTTCTTTTAGCTGACCCTGACTGAAATTTGGGGAGTCCTGAAAATGGCGTGATTTTGTAAAATTAGAAAGCACTGTTGGGTGTTATTTACTAAAGGCAAAGACACTTTGCACTACAAGTGCACTTGAGACTGCACTGAAACTGCACTTGTAGTGCAAAGTGGATTTGCCTTTAGTAAATAACCCCCATTGTCACTGAAAACACCAACTTTAAAACCCAAAAATGCTTTTGAGCATTGAAAGAAGAAGCCACACATTGTTGATTCTCAATCTTTTTAATCAAAGCACAATCACATGTGCATTTATCAAAGGTTTTTAAAACAAATCAACATGTTTGTTGTATAACAATTTTTTAGGTGACATTAAAAGTAGAAATGTCCTTTTAAGGTAAAACAGGCATGTTTAAAACCAACAAGAAATACACAAATTTGGAACTTACAAAGTTCAACTTTTGTAGGAATTGAAGGCAATATCAGACATGAGTATTTATAAACTGTGTTTGATATTGCGCTCAGATGGGGTGAAGTCACCCCTGGAAAAGCCAAATTTTGAAGGTGCACACAAATTGCCGAATGTCAACATGTGCTAGATGCAATCATGGGGGATCAAGGGACGTGTTTTGTGGGTGCAACCCCTTCCTCTCAGCTACTTTATTATTGAGGGTTGCACCCCCAAAACACATACATTGATCTCCCGTGATGGCAGATAGCACATGTTGACACACTGTGTGCATCTTCAAAATTTGGCTTTTCTAGAATATGTCAAAAAATATGCAAACATTTTTCTGAAAAACAAAGCATAAATAAGTAAGGGATTTCGAGGGGTTTTAAACTCTCCCTAAAACATCAATGATGTTCTTCATTTTGTTTTGAACATGTCTGATGTTTTGCTTGATGTTTTCCAAGTCCCTATTACACCCCATGATCTCCTTGATCAGGATCTGGGCACTTTCACTGGTGAAATGACCTTCTTCCACAACATCACGATCACCTAAAAATATAGAGAAAAAAAACACACCGTGTATTATAAATATGCCGGCATCCATCTCTTACCTGAAGCTGTGGGCGCAGACACTCACCTGTTGTGATAATTTCCACAACGTCTCCCTCCTCCTCATCTGCTTGGCTTTGTGGGATTTCCCCTTCTTCCTGAGGTGGCGGGTCTGTGGTCTCATCTGATGAGTGGTATTCTCCAAGTCTTTTCTCCCCTATGTAAAAAAAATAGGTATACTTAACACACAGATATTTTATGACAGAAATAGGAATATGAAACATTGCTTGGAAATGGGGTACAATTGTCTGTTTTGGCAGAGTTCAAAGATGAAGAAATATTGTTTTCTTTTGTCAAGCTTGAATGCTTACCTGTTTTGTACAAGCTACACAGATGGAGTCACCCCTATAGTATACACTGGAGCACCTGTGTGTCCCACACTAGTGCTCCAGCGTCCAGATGTGTAAACAGCTGCTGAGTGTCCTCTCCTTACACAGAATCGAGTTTGCAGTTCATTCTAGTTACAAACCCATCTAGACACCAAAATTATTTTAAGAGAAGTAGGCCAGAAAAAATGTATTAAAATGCATCTGGACAAAACATGGTGTTTTATTGGCCGGACGAACAATGTTTCCTATGAACGAATAATGGGTCCATGTACATGAAAGTTGCCATTTTAAACTATACATCACTAAAGAAAAGCAATGGAGCAGCAGGAACATTATAAAAATAACGAATAAGAACACAGGACAACTACTTACTTTTTTGAAGCCCTTTCCTGATCCTTCTATACTGATCGTGCTCCCTTAATTTTAGGTCCGATCACCGCTTCCTGAGTTGATCCTTGGATCGTAGTACCCCAAAATTTCTGTGCAGACTCTTCACCACTTTCGCCATGATCTTGGCCTTTCTGACTTTGGGGTTGGGGTAAGGTCCATACTTCCTGTCATAGTCAGACCTCTTCAGTATGTTGACCATCTCCACCATCTCCACCATCTCAACAAAGGACTTATTTGATGCCTTAAATCGTCTCCTCCGGGATCGTGACATTTCTGGCTCCGGGCTCTCCTCCTCTACCTCCTCGTTGCTGTAATTAGCACGCACCTGTTGTATCTCCGCCAAGTGCTCTTCCCCACTGCACCGAACGAGAAGGGGCAGGGAATAGACTAGAAAGAACGGCGGAGTTTCACGCATGCGCAGTGTATATAAAGAGTAACACGCGTGCGTAGTACGTACGATCTGTGAGTTAAGGAAGGAGTATCGGAAGCACCGATCATGATAACGAAGGTAACATTTAAACTTGGGCCTATACTGCTCATAGATTGAGGCCTATATTGGGACAAGATTAGGAGACTTTAGCCTGACATTAGGGTTTGTCTTGTGTATTGCAGATAAAATGGATGGCTTCAATGACCACAACTTTCTTCCCCTGTTCATAGACAAGTACAGGGAGCTGCCCTGTCTGTGGCAAGTGAAACACCCGCATTATAATCATAAACAAAAGAGACAGGCAGCGCTGGAGAAACTGCTGGAGTTGGTGAAGCCGGTGGTCCCCACGGCAACCATCCCCTATTTAAAAGCTAAAATTGGTGGCCTGAGGAGCACTTATCTTAGGGAGCGCAAGAAGGTCCAGGATTCCCAGAGATCCAGAGCTGCAGCAGATGATGTTTATGTCCCCAGGCTGTGGTACTATGAGAGACTGCGATTTCTGACAGACCAGACTGAAGTCAGGGAATCCCTCTCCACTCTTTCTTCCACTCCTCCTTCCACCCTATCTTCCACCCCAGCTGAGGCTTCCGATGTCCAACCTGGGACTTCCAGCCAGGAAGAAGTGGAGGAGCCCAGCTGGAGTCAGGTATAGCATTGTTCTACAGATTTCTGGTCAATAAATAAATGATGTTTACTAGATGTTATTATTGATCACTAATTGCTGATTGAATAAAGTGTTTTACATATCAATAGACAGTAGTGGGCAAAAATAATTGGGACAAGAATGAAAAATGCTGGGCTCAGAATGATAGTCTTTTATATTTCTTAACATTCAATTTGTAACAGTCATGAGGTAAAAATTGTGTGTGATTGATGAAGAAAAAACTAAAACGATGTCCCTTTTTCATACACAGCAAGACCTCAGCCAGGAGGAGGCTGTGGAATGTGGCAGCCAGGAGGAGGCGGGGGTTAGTGGCAGCCAGGAGGAGGTGGGGGTAAGTGTCAGCCAGAAGAAGGCCGGGCCCAGTAGGAGTGTGACAGAATGCCAGGTCCCTCCCCTCTGCCTTCCAAACAAAAGACCTAGGAAGGGGAGTAACGTGGCGGATTCAGCACTCAGGCTGATTCAGGAGGCTTCTGAGTCCCTCAGGGCCACCCCCACTCGTGAAGAGGCCTTTGCCTCCATGGCTGCCACAAAACTGCAGGACATGCAGGAGGGGCAACGCCTCATGTGTGAGGAAATCATTTATCAAACATTAAATAAGGGGTTGAGAGTCGAAATCACACCCAATACCCACCTGAGTGAGTTGCATCATCCTCCTCCTCCTGCCACAACTCCACCACCACAGACACAGCGTGGAAGGAAGCGTGGAAGGAAGACAAGAGAGTGAAGGTCTGGGTTCAGTCTGGTCTGACAAAAGATGCAGGCTCTTGTATGACCACAGCCTGGGGACATACATGTCATCTGCTGCTGTTCTTGATCTCCTGGACTTCTGGACCAGATTGTACTCCCTTATATATGGACTCCGCAGGCCACCAATTTTGCAGTAAAATAATTGATGTGTGCATTGGGGGCCAAAGGCTTCGCCAATTTCTGCTATTTCTCCAGCGTTGCCTTCCTCTTTGTTTGGTTATGAGACCTTAATACATTTTTGGTTTGTTTTATTATACTCGCCTATGTGTGTTTTCCTTAAAAAGGACAGTTTGTTTGTGATGAGGCAGGTACATTTTAAAAATACAATGTGAAATTAACAAGAGGCACCAATCAACCTCCTTGAGATGAAATAATACAAGATAATAATGGTGCTGTTGTAATTTGACACACAAAACACACCCAAAACTATTTTGGAGTTATAAAAAAAAAATAAAACACAAGATCAGGCATTAAAAAAATAAAAAAAAAATAAAATTAATCTAAAAACATCCCCAAAAAAATATTTTTTCGGTAGATGTGACAAATAAAAATATTATATTGATGAAATCACGATAAATAATAAAGAAGTTTGTGAGAAGTCTGTGTGAATATCAGCAGCAAAACTACTTCATTCTTCTAGCATTATAAAGACGAAGAGAGTGCGCTGTATTAAACAATTTAAAACATTGCAGACTGACGAAAGTGCTATATCCATTCTGAACGCTAATTTTACCAGACCAAGCTGTTCCGTCTCAGAATTTATTCTGAGCATGCGTGGCACTTTGTGCGTCGAAAATCCAATGGAGAAAGTCAGATGGAGCCCACACACGGTCGGAATTTCCGATAATAAGCTCCGATCACACATTTTCCGTCAGAAACGACCGTGTGTACAGGGCATAACAGTTAAAATGTTTGCTACCATTTTTAGGCATGCAGAGGCTCACCCTGCCTCTTCAAATTTAAAACTCCAGAAAAAAATGAAGATTCTTCTTTGCTGTAGGACTGTGCCCACACTGCAAGGGTTATCTAGGGACCCTGCATTGGTCTTGATGATGTCAGCACTAAATTGTAGCCCAGATCCTCCTCTTCTCGAGTCCCTCTGCAGTGCTTCTGGCCCCTCCCTCCTGTTGAGTGCCCCCACAGCAAGCAGCTTGCTATAGGGGCACCCAAGCAGAGCCGCAGATCCCTTTGTCCATTCATACACAGAGCCGTGGCCCAGCTCCGCACCCTTTTACTCCTCATTAGCTCACTGACTTTGATTGACAGCAGCAGAACCAACACTCCTGTGTCTCAGCCAATCAGGAGGGAGAGTCCCGGATGGCCGAGGCATTCGCGCACATCGCTGGATAGAGATGGTACTCAGGTAAGTATGGGGGGGGGGGGGTGCTGAGGAGGGCTGCTGCACACAGAAGGCTTTTTATCTCAATGCATAGAATGCATTAAGATAAAAAAAACCTCCTGCCTTTACAACAACTTTAAGCATTAATGTAAAGTTTCTGGCCCCTGTTTCTCTGCAATCAAGTATGAGCTGTTGGTTGCATACAGAGCTCATTTCAATAGACATGCTTAGATTTTCCTACTGCATTTGAAGAAAAAAGAAAGAAGGACTAAAGGGATCCAGAGCTTCTTCATAATTAAATTATACAGTTTTGTTCTCCTTATTAACATCTAAAGTAACATTTGTCTCTTGTAGGCAAGAGCAGAGTCATTTTAGTCAAATACATTTTGCCATGAAATTATCAGTTTCACTAAAAACATAAAGGAGAGAGAGCGCAATCGCCCTAGTGTAATAGGTTTTATTAAACCAACATCTTGAAATACAAAATGAACTCATATGGGGGATGTGCAAGAGGGCTTCTAACAACACTGCCTCTCTTCAGCCCCATCACCTCTGTCTGGATAGTCCAGTGGGTTGTGTGATCTCTTCCACCCAGCGGGCTGCAGATATAGTAGATGTAGTAGCAGCCTCTGATGTTGTTGATGGCCACGATAAGTCTGATGATGACAGTATTGTGCACCAGATGACCAAATATAGAGAACTAGTTATGGCTAAGTATAGCAGTAATTTAAAGGTAGCAGCCCCTTCTATTGGGATTCCTGCTCTGACCACAAGTACCTTGCAGCCCTCAAGTGTAATATTATGGTGCTTATTTGCCTGCACTTATTTTGTAGGCATTCAGCACTTTAATTTGGATACTTTTTCACTTTACATTTGGTGCCTTGGTGCTGGTTTCTTAGGATATTTCACACTGTTATTCACGCACATCGCTGTAAGGATTGAATAGATTTTTCACTTGTTTGCACTTCTAATTTTTCCTTTTCTTTTTTCACTTGTGGTCTCGCTGGTTAATCATAGGTTAAAAAAAAAATAGTTTTGGATCATAAGGTATATTCTTTTAGTATCACACTCTTCATGTAAGTCACAAGTTTGGTGTTAACATATTTGAACTGGGGGTCATTAATATATATCTTTTGGGCTTTAAGCACATACACCCATTTACACATGTATTTTATTGTATACCATTTTGTAGGCTTCACTTACGCCTATGTTTTTAGAGTGATTATGGACTGCGGTGATCCTTAATTTACAGCATATGCTGTCTGTGCTGTGCCCCCCCCCCTTGTCCCCTTGAAGTGTTGAGGGACTTATTCCCACAGCTCCTGGAGTAGACACCCTTTGCTGTTATCACCTAGAAGTGCTGTCAATTTTAGATCATTTTCAAAGATGATTTGCAAGTATTGGTCTTGTAATAAAATATGGGGCATCTGTGGCTGGGTTTAAAGTTTCTGCTTGTGATAGACATTGTTTATTCTGTGAGACCCCCTTTCCTTTTTGTATTGTATTAACATTGTGTAAGACTGTAAAACTGTCTTCACTAACTTCAGTTTGTTAGTAAAGTACAACTTTTGTTCACCTAGTTTAATTTCTGTTTAATTTAATGATTGTGTTTAAGCCTACATGTTATCTTCTTGACCATTAACATCTGTTTGTTATGATTGTTTAATCACGTACTGGAACATATATCTACGTATTGCAAATCTTTAACTGTGTGCAAACGTTCGGGGAGAATTAATGCTTTTATAATGGCAAAAGGTGGACATTTCAAACATTGATTATTTGATCTATTTTGTTTCTGTTATGCATTTTAGTTGAAACATTTTATCAACTGTGAAAAAATATATACTTCACAGCATTTTTGCACTAGTGTCTGAAACTTTCACAGTAAGCACTACTCCATATCTACAGTATACTGTTCTGTATATATACAGGTTTTGATACTCCCATATTGGGCTCCGGAATTTGGAGACTTTTAACTGTTTTGGGAGTGAAGAATCTCCAACCCAGTGTCCAGGTCTTGCAGAAGACCATTAAGCTGTGAGTGCAGGTGCGCACAGTCGTTATAATCATAGGCTTGGGCATAACTCAGAGCTCCCGTTTGGAGACAGCTGGGGGCTCCTTTTAGGGAACAGAGGTGCTCAACTCAAGAGACAGCACTCCATGCTGGAAGAGAGATTCTATGGCCATAGAACCGGGAGAGTCGATGGCGCTAAGTGAGTCTGGGAGACTAAGACTAAGAGAGCCTAGAGAGCCCAGAGAGCTGGGTAAGATGATCTGCGGGACCAGGGAAAAGAAGAGGCAGCTAGGTGGCTCAGCATTTTCAATTATTTGTTTTACTGGTGAAAATCCCCTGCATAAGCAGCTGTTTGTGCACTTTACCTTATGTTTGTTTAACCAGTTGCCGACCGCCTCACGACGATATACGACGGCAGAATGGCACGGGCAAGCAGAATCATGTACCTGTATGTGATCTGCCTCCCGCGAGTGGGGGGTCCGATCGGACCGCCCCCCTGGTGCCCGAGGCGGTTGGCTTCTGTCTGGGAGCGATCAGATGTGAGGAGGAGGCCATCCATTCGTGGCCCCCCCCTCGTGATCGCTCCCAGACAATGAGAATCTTCCTCTGCCTCTGTATAGTAAACAGAGGCAGAGGAAGTGATGTCATCTCTCCTCGGCTCGGTATTTTCCATTCCGGCGACATCCGAGTGAGTGTAAAACACACACACAGTAGAACACGCCAGGCATACATTACACCCCCCTTCACCCCCGATCCCCCCCCGATGACCCCCCAATCACCCCCCCCTCACACTGACACCAAGCAGTTTTTTTTTTCCTGATTACTGCATTGGTGTAAGTTTGTGACAGTTAGTGTGGTAGAGCAGTTAGTATTAGCCCCCTTTAGGTCTGGGGTACCCCCCTAACTCCCCCTAATAAAGTTTTAACCCCTTGATCACCCCCCGTCGCCAGTATCACTAAGCGATCGTTTTTCTGATCGCTGTATTAGTGTCACTGGTGACGCTAGTTAGGGAGGTAAATATATAGGTCGCCGTCAGTGTTTTATAGCGACAGGGAACCCCATATACTACCTAATAAATGTTTTAACCCCTTGATTGCCTCCTAGTTAACCCTTTCACCAGTGATCACCGTATAACTGTTACGTGTGACGCTGGTTAGTTAATTTTTTATAGTGTCAGGGCACCCGCCGTTTATTACCGAATAAAGGTTTAGCCCCCTGATTGCCCGGCGGTGATATAAGTTAGGTTTTAGGGTCAGATAGGGTCTGCGTCGCCCCAGGCAGCATCAGGTTGACGCCAGTACCGCTATCACCCACGCACGCAGCATACACCTCCCTTAGTGATATAGTATCTGAACAGATCAATATCTGATCTGATCAGATCTATACTAGCGTCCCCAGCAGTTTAGGGTTCCCCAAAATGCAGTGTTAGCAGGATCAGCCCAGATACCTGCTAGCACCTGCGTTTTGCCCCTCCGCCCGGCCCAGCCCAGCCCAGCCCACCCAAGTGCAGTATCGATCGATCACTGTCACTTACAAAACACTAAATGCATAACTGCAGCGTTCGCAGAGTCAGGCCTGATCCCTGCGATCGCTAACAGTTTTTTTGGTACCGTTTTGGTGAACTGGCAAGCACCAGCCCCAGGCAGCGCCAGGTTAGTCCCAGTAGTGCTAACACCCACGCACGCACCGTACACCTCCCTTAGTGGTATAGTATCTGAACGGATCAATATCTGATCTGATCAGATCTATACTAGTGTCCCCAGCAGTTTAGGGTTCCCAAAAACGCAGTGTTAGCGGGATCAGCCAAGATACCTGCTAGAACCTGCGTTTTGCCCCTCCGCCCGGCCCAGCCCAGCCCACCCAAGTGCAGTATAGATCGGTCACTGTCACTTACAAAACACTAAACACATAACTGCAGCATTCGCAGAGTCAGGCCTGATCCCTGCGATCGCTAACAGTTTTTTTGGTAGCGTTTTGGTGAACTGGCAAGCATCAGTGGCCTAGTACACCCCGGTCGTATTCAAACCAGCACTGCAGTAATACTTGGTGACGTGGCGAGTCCCATAAGTGCAGTTCAAGCTGGTGAGGTGGCAAGCACAAGTAGTGTCCCCCTGCCACCAAGAAGAAGACAAACACAGGCCTGTCGTGCCCATAGTGCCCTTCCTGCTGCATTCGCCAATCCTAATTGGGAACCCACCACTTCTGCAGCACCCGTACTTCCCCCATTCACATCCCCAACCAAATGCAGTCGGCTGCATGAGAGGTATTTTCTTTATGTCCTCCCGAGTACCCCTACCCAACGAACCCCCCCAAAAAAGATGTCGTGTCTGCAGCAAGCGCGGATATAGGCGTGACACCCGCTATTATTGTCCCTCCTGTCCTGACAATCCTGGTCTTTGCATTGGTGAATGTTTTGAACGCTACCAAACACTAGTTGAGTATTAGGGTAGGGTACAGCATTGCACAGACTAGGCATACTCTCACAGGGTCTCCCAAGATGCCATCGCATTTTGAGAGACCCGAACCTGGAACTGGTTACAGTTACAAAAGTTACAGGTGATATATGCCGAAGCATGGGGGCAGCAGGGGCGGAGGAGCGATTTGCTCCTACCTTTTGCAGGAGGATGCCCCCATGCTTCGGCATATATAAATGGTGCATGTATGCCCATCATTAGAAGTGGGTGGATGAAGGGAGGTATTCTAATGGTGGGCATACCCACCAATCAATCTAATTTTTCGTTCAGCCCACAGGCTGCATGAAAAAAAAGATTACAATATATGCCCAACAAGGACCAGCAACGTACTGGTATGTTGCTGGACTTTGAGTGGTTATACCAGAATGATGCCTGTAGGTTTAGGTATCATCTTGGTATCATTCTTTTCAGCCAGCGGTCGGCTTTCATGTAAAAGCAATCCTAGCAGCTAATTAGCCTCTAGACTGCTTTTACAAGCAGTGGGAGGTAATGCCCCCCCCACCTTCTTCCATGTTTTTCTCTGGCTCTCCTGTCCCAACAGGGAACCTGAGAATGCAGCCGGTGATTCAGCCAGCTGACCATAGAGCTGATCAGAGACCAGAGTGGCTCCAAACATCTCTATGGCCTAAGAAACCAGAAGCTACGAGCATTTCATGACTTAGATTTCGCCAGATGTAAACAGCGCCATTGGGAAATTAGGAAGGCATTTTATCACACCGATCTTGGTGTGGTCAGATGCTTTGAGGGCAGAGGAGAGATCTAGGGTCTAATAGACCCCAATTTTTTCAAAAAAGAGTACCTGTCACTACCTATTGCTATCATACGGGATATTTACATTCCCTGGGATAACAATAAAAATGATTAAAAAAAATGAAAGGAGCAGTTTAAAAATAAGATAAAAAAGCAAAAAAATAATAGTAATAAAAAAAAAGCACCCCTGTCCCCCCTGCTCTCGCGCAAAGGCGAACGCAAGCGTCGGTCTGGCGTCAAATGTAAACAGCAATTGCACCATGCATGTGAGGTATCACCGCGAAGGTCAGATCGAGGGCAGTAATTTTAGCAGTAGACCTCCTCTGTAAATCTAAAGTGGTAACCTGTAAAGGCTTTTAAAAAATGTATTTAGTTTGTCGCCACTGCACGTTTGTGCGCAATTTTAAAGCATGTCATGTTTGGTATCCATGTACTCGGCCTAAGATCATATTTTTTATTTCATCAAACATTTGGGCAATATAGTGTGTTTTAGTGCATTAAAATTTAAAAAAGTGTGTTTTTTTTAACAAAAAATGCGTTTGAAAAATCGCAAATACTGTGTGAAAAAAAAATGAAACACCCACTATATTAATCTGTAGGGCATTTGCTTTAAAAAAATATATAATGTTTGGGGGTTCAAAGTAATTTTCTTGCAAAAAAAAATAATTTTTTCATGTAAACAAAAAGTGTCAGAAAGGGCTTTGTCTTCAAGTGGTTAGAAGAGTGGGTGATGTGTGGCAAAAGCTTCTAAATGTTGTGCATAAAATGCCAGGACAGTTCAAAACCTCCCCAAATGACCCCATTTTGGAAAGTAGACACTCCAAGCTATTTGCTGAGAGGCATGTCGAGTCCATGGAATATTTTATATTGTGACACAAGTTGCGGGAAAAAGACAAATGTTTTTTTTTTTTGCACAAAGTTGTCACTAAATAATATATTGCTCAAACATGCCATGGGAATATGTGAAATTACACCCCAAAATACATTCTGTTGCTTCTCCTGAGTATGGGGATACCACATGTGTGAGACTTTTTGGGAGCCTAGCTGCATACGGGACCCCGAAAACCAAGCACCGCCTTCAGGCTTTCTAAGGGCTTAAATTTTTGATTTCACTCTTCACTGCCTATCACAGTTTCGGAGGCCATGGAATGCCCAGGTGGCACAAACCCCCCCCCCCCCAAATGACCCTATTTTGGAAAGTAGACACCTCAAGCTATTTGCTAAAAGGTATAGTGAGTATTTTGAAAATTGAAAAAAGAAAAAAAAAATGTTTTTCTTGTCTTTCTTTATTTTCAAAAACAAATGAGAGCTGTAAAATACTCACCATGCCTCTCAGCAAATAGCTTGGGGTGTCTACTTTCCAAAATGGGGTCATTTGGGGGGGGGGGGGTTGTGCCATCTGGGCATTTTATGGCCTTCAAAACTGTGATAGGTAGTGAGGAGTGAAATCAAAAATTTACGCCCTTAGAAATCCTGAAGGCGGTGATTGGTTTTCGGGCGCGGCTAGGCTCCCAAAAAGTCCCACGCATGTGGTATCCCCGTACTCAGGAGAAGCAGCTGAATGTATTTCGGGGTGCAATTCCACATATACCCATGGCCTGTGTGAGCAATATATCATTTAGTGACAACTGTGTGTAAATTTTTTTTTTGTCATTATTCAATCACTTGGGACAAAAAAAATTAATATTCAATGGGCTCAACATGCCTCTCAGCAATTTCCTTGGGGTGTCTACTTTCCAAAATGGGGTCATTTGGGGAGGTTTTGTACTGCCCTGCCATTTTAGCACCTCAAGAAATGACATAAGCAGTCATTAATTAAAGGCTGTGTAAATTCCAGAAAATGTACCCTAGTTTGTAGGCGCTATAACTTTTGCGCAAACCAATAAATATACACTTATTGACTTTTTTTACCAAAGACATGTGGCTGAATACATTTTGGCCTAAATGTATGACTAAAATTTAGTTTATTGAATTTTTTTACAACAAAAAGTAGAAAATATCATTTTTTTTCAAAATTTTCGGTCTTTTTCCATTTATAGCGCAAAAAATAAAACCGGCAGAGGTGATCAAATACCATCAAAAGAAAGCTCTATTTGTGGGAAGAATAGGACACAAATTTCGTTTGGGTACAGCATTGCATGACCGCGCAATTAGCAGTTAAAGCGACGCAGTGCCAAATTGTAAAAAGTGCTCTGGTCAGGAAGGGGGTAAATCCTTCCGGGGCTAAAGTGGTTAACTACTTCAGCCCCAGAAGGATTTGCCCCCTTAATGACCAGGCCATTTTTTTTATACAGCACTGTGTCACTTTAACTGACAATTGCGTGGCCGTGGGACCCTGAAACCCAAACAAAATTGACGTCCTTTTTTCCCCACAAATAGAGCTTTCTTTAGGTGGTAATTGATCACCTCTGTGGCTTTTATTTTTTGTGCTATAAACAAACAAAGAGCGACAATTTTGAAAAAAAAACTTTTTTTTTTTACTTTTTGCTATAATACATATCCAAAAAAAAATATAAAAACAAATGTATTCATCAGTTTAGGCCAATATATATTCTTCTACAAATTTTTAGTAAAAAAATGGCAATAGGCGTATATTGATTGGTTTGCGCAAAACTTATCGCGTCTACAAACTATGGGATAGATTTAGGGACTTTTATTTTTTTTAATTGTTTTTACTAGTAATAGTTATCTGCGATTTTTAGCAGGACTGCAACATTGCGGGTACAAATCTGACCCAAAATGACATTTTTGTGGACCAGTGACATTATTACATTGACCAGTGCTATAAAAATGCACTGATCAATGTGAAAATGACACTGACAGGGAAGGGATTAACAGTAGGGGGCGATCAAGGGGTTAACTGTGTTCCCTCAGCGTGTTTTTACTGTAGGGGGGAATGGGCTGGCAGGGGCAAGGAGCTGAATTCCCCAATATCTATCTATCTACAGTTGCAATAAAAGGTATGTGAACCCTTTTGGAATGATATGGATTTCTGCACAAATTGGTCATAAAATGTGATCTGATCTTCATCTAAGTCACAACAATAGACAATCACAGTCTGCTTAAACTAATAACACACAAAGAATTAAATGTGCCCAATTTTCTATTGAACACACCATGTAAACATTCACAGTGCAGGTGAAAAAGTATGTGAACCCCTAGACTAATGAGATCTCCAAGATCTAATTGGAGTGAGGTGTCAGCCAACTGGAGTCCAATCAATGAGATGAGATTTTAGGTGTTGGTTACAGCTGCCCTGCCCTATAAAAAACACACATCAGTTCCTCCGCCGCCACCATGGAGGAAGATGCCGGACGAGAACACCGGAGGAAGAACCAGAAGAACCAGAAGAACCAAAAGAAGAAGAAGATGGAGGAAGAAACCGAAGGAAGATAGAAGATAGAAGAAAGAAGATAGAAGATAGAAGAAAAAAGATAGATGAAAGAAGAAGCATTTAAATAAAGGAATTGTCAAAAACTGTCTCTTGTCATTTTTAACATTTTTGACACTTTTTTAGTGAAATGGTAGGGGTACTTTTGTACCCCCTTACCATTTCACACAGGGGGGGGGCCGGGATCTGGGGGTCCCCTTGTTAAAGGGGGCTTCCAGATTCCGATAAGCCCCCCGCCCGCAGACCCCCACAACCACCGGCCAGGGTTGTGGGGATGAGGCCCTTGTCCTCATCAACATGGGGACAAGGTGTTTTGGGGGGCTACCCCAAAGCACCCTCCCAATGTTGAGGGCATGTGGCCTGGTACGGTTCAGGAGGGGGGGGGCCGCACTCTCGTCCCCCCCTCTTTTCCTGCGGCCTGCCAGGTTGCGTGCTCGGATAAGGGTCTGGTATGGATTTTTGGGGGGACCCCACGCCGTTTTTTTTTTTTTTTGGCGCGGGGTTCCCCTTAAAATCCATACCAGACCTGAAGGGTCTGGTATGGAATTTAGGGGGAACCCCACGTCATTTTTTTTTAAATTTTGGCCGGGGTTCCCCTTAATATCCATACCAGACCTGAAGGGCCTGGTATGGAATTTAGGGGGACTCCCACGTCATTTTTTTTTTTACTTTTGTACCCCCTTACCATTTCACACAGGGGGGAGGGCCGGTATGTGGGGGTCCCCTTGATAAAGGGGGCTTCCAGATTCCGATAAGCCTCCTGCCCGCAGACCCCCACAACCACCGGCCAAGGGTTGTGGGGATGAGGCCCTTGTCCCCATCAACATGGGGACAAGGTGTTTTGGGGGGCTACCTCAAAGCACCCTCCCAATGTTGAGGGCATGTGGCCTGGTAAGGTTCAGGAGCGGGGGCGCTCTCTCGTCCTCCCCTCTTTTCCTGTGGCCTGCCAGGTTGCGTGCTTGGATAAGGGTCTGGTATGGATTTTTGGGGGGACCCCACGCCATTTTTTTTTTTAATTTTGGTGCGGGGTTCCCCTTAAAATCCATACCAGACCTGAAGGGTCTGGTATAGATTTTTAGGGGGACCCCACGCCATTTTTTTTTTAAATTTTGGCCGGGGTTCCCCTTAATATCCATACCAGACCTGAAGGGCCTGGTATGGAATTTAGGGGGACCCCCCACGTCATTTTTTTTTTAAATTTTGGTTCGGGGTTCCTCTGTGGGGAATTCCCATGCTGTTTTTATCAATGAACTTTTATGTGTATTGTCGGACCGGCAATTCATTAATAGCCGCGAGTAGTTTTAAATGACTTTTTTTCCTTTGAAATGTCATTTTGCTGTCAGACTGTTCTAAACACGGTAAACATGCACCCCTTTACAGGCATACCCCCCAGGTATGAAATTTAAAGGAATATTACGCTTTTATTATTTCACTTTAAGCATTATTAAAATCACTGCTCCCGAAAAAACGACCGTTTTTAAAACTTTTTTTTGCATTGATCCATGTCCCCTGGGGCAGGACCCAGGTCCCCAAACACTTTTTATGACAATAACTTGCATATAAGCCTTTAAAATTAGCACTTTTGATTATTCATGTTTGTGTCCCATAAACTTTAACGGTGTTCGCGTGTGCAAACAAATTTTTTGCCTGTTTGCATGTTCTGGTGCGAACCGAACAGGGGGGTGTTCAGCTCATCCCTAACCAACATCAAAACCTCATCCCAACTGTGAAGTATGGTGGTGGGGGCATCATGGTTTGGGGCTGCTTTGCTGCGTCAGGGCCTGGACGGATTGCTATAATCGAAGGAAAAATGAATTCCCAAGTTTTTGAAGACATTTTGCAGGAGAACTTAAAGCCATCTGTCCACCAGCTGAAGCTCAACAGAAGATGGGTGTTGCAACAGGACAACGACCCAAAGCATAGAAGTAAATCAACAACAGAATGGCTTAAACAGAGGAAAATACGCCTTCTGGAGTGCCCCAGTCAGAGTCCTGACCTCAACCCGATTGAGATGCTGTGGCATGACCTCAAGAAAACGATTCACACCAGACATCCCAAGAATATTGCTGAACTGAGACAGTTCTGTAAAGAGGAATGGTCAAGAATTACTCCTGACCGTTGTGCATGTCTGATCTGTAACTACAGGAAACGTTTGGTTGAAGTTATTGCTGCCAAAGGAGGTTCAACCAGTTATTAAATCCAAGGGTTCACATACTTTTTCCACCTGTACTGTGAATGTGTGTTCAAA
Source organism: Aquarana catesbeiana (assembly GCF_042186555.1). Taxonomy (NCBI): domain Eukaryota; kingdom Metazoa; phylum Chordata; class Amphibia; order Anura; family Ranidae; genus Aquarana; species Aquarana catesbeiana. Next base: position 150,397,568 of record NC_133326.1, on the reverse strand, counting down.
AACATGGTAACATTTAATTCTTTGTGTGTTATTAGTTTAAGCAGACTGTGATTGTCTATTGTTGTGACTTAGATGAAGATCAGATCACATTTTATGACCAATTTGTGTAGAAATCCATATCATTCCAAAAGGGTTAACATACTTTTTATTGCAACTCTATCTATCTATCTATCTATCTATCTATCTATCTATCTATCTATCTATCTATCTATCTATCTATCTATCTATCGTTCGTAAATATTCAGTATATACTGTATATACAATATATACTAAATATATATATATATCTATATATATCTATATATATATCTATATAGATAGATATATATATAGATAGATATATAGATAGATATATAGATATCTATCTATATATCTATCTATATATATATATAGATAGATAGATATATATATCTATCTATCTATATATACAGTCAGGTCCATAAATTTTGGGACATCGACACAATTCTAATCTTTTTGGCTCTATACACCACCACAATGGATTTGAAATGAAACAAACAAGATGTGCTTTAACTGCAGACTTTCGGCTTTAATTTGAGGGTATTTACATCCAAATCAGGTGAACGGTGTAGGAATTACAACAGTTTGTATATGTGCCTCCCACTTTTTAAGGGACCAAATGTAATGGGACAATTGGTTGCTCAGCTGTTCCATGGCCAGGTGTGTGTTATTCCCTCATTATCCCATTTACAAGGAGCAGATAAAAGGTCCAGAGTTAATTTCAAGTGTGCTATTTGCATTTAGAATCTGTTGCTGTCAACTCTCAATATGAGATCCAAAGAGCTGTCACTATCAGTGAAGCAAGCCATCATTAGGCTGAAAAAACAAAACAAGCCCATCAGAGAGATAGCAAAAATATTAGGTATGGCCAAATCAACTGTTTGGAACATTCTTAAAAAGAAAGAATGCACCAGGGAGCTCAGCAACACCGAAAGAACCGGAAGACCACGGAAAACAACTGTAGTGGATGGATTACTTTTGGTCCCTTAAAAAGTGGGAGGCACATATACAAACTGTTGTAATTTATACACCATTCACCTGATTTGGATGTAAATACCATCAAATCAAAGCTGAAAATCTGCAGTTAAAGCACAAATCTTGTTTGTTTCATTTCAAATCCATTGTGGTGGTGTATAGAGCCAAAAAGATTAGAATTGTGTCAATGTCCCAATATTTATGGACCTGACTGTATATATATATATATATATATATATATATATATATATATATATATATACAGTGGGGACGGAAAGTATTTAAACTTAAATTTTTCACTCTTTCTTACATTGCAGCCATTTGCTAAAATCATTTAAGTTCATTTTTTTACTCATTAATGTACCCACAGCACCTCATATTGACAGAAACACACAGAATTGTTGACATTTTTGCAGATTTATTAAAAAAGAAAAACAGAAATATTAAATGGTCCTAAGTATTCAGACCCTTTGCTGTGACACTCATATATTTAACTCAGGTGCTGTCCATTTCTTCTGATCATCCTTGAGATGGTTCTACACCTTAATTTGAGTCCAGCTGTGTTTGATTATACTGATTGGACTTGATTAGGAAAGCCACACACCTGTCTATATAAGACTTTACAGCTCACAGTGCATGTCAGAGCAAATGAGAATCATGAGGTCAAAGGAACTGCCTGAAGAGCTCAGAGACAGAATTGTGGCAAGGCACAGATCTGGCCAAGGTTACAAAAAAATTTCTGCTGCACTTAAGGTTCCTAAGAGCACAGTGGCCTCCATAATCCTTAAATGGAAGATGTTTAGGACGACCAGAACCCTTCCTAGAGCTGGCTGTCCAGCCAAACTGAGCTATCGGGGGAGTAGAGCCTTGGTGATAGAGGTAAAAAAGAACCCAAAGATCACTGTGGCTGAGCTCCAGAGATGCAGTTGGGATATGGGAGAAAGTTGTAGAAAGTCAACCATCACTGCAGCCCTCCACCAGTCGGGGCTTTATGGCAGAGTGGCCCGATGGAAGCCTCTCCTCAGTGCAAGACACATGAAAGCCTGCATGGAGTTTGCTAAAAAAACATCTGAAGGACTCCAAGATGGTGAGAAATAAGATTCTCTGATCAGATGAGACCAAGATAGAACTTTTTGGCCTTAATTCCAAGTGGTATGTGTGGAGAAAACCAGGCACTGCTCATCGCCTGTCCAATACAGTCCCAACAGTGAAGCATGGTGGTGGCAGCATCATGCTGTGGGGGTGTTTTTCAGCTGCAGGGACAGGACGACTGGTTGCAATCGAGGGAAAGATGAATGGGGCCAAGTACAGGGATATCCTGGACAAAAACCTTCTCCAGAGTGCTCAGGACCTCAGACTGGGCCGAAGGTTTACCTTCCAACAAGACAATGACCCTAAGCACACAGCTAAAATAACGAAGGAGTGGCTATACAACAACTCCGTGACTGTTCTTGAATGGCCCAGCCAGAGCCCTGACTTAAACCCAACTGAGCATCTCTGGAGAGACCTAAAAATGGCTGTCCACCAATGTTTACCATCCAACCTGACAGAACTGGAGAGGATCTGCAAGGAGGAATGGCAGAGGATCCCCAAATCCAGGTGTGAAAAACTTGTTGCATCTTTCCCAAAAAGACTCATGGCCTTAATAGATCAAAAGAGTGTTTATACTAAATACTGAGCAAAGGGTCTGAATACTTAGGACCATGTGATATTTCAGTTTTTCTTTTTTTAATAAATCTGCAAAAATGTCAACAATTCTGTGTTTTTCTGTCAATATGGGGTGCTGTGTGTACATTAATGAGGAAAAAAATGAACTTAAATGATTTTAGCAAATTGCTGCAATATAACAAAGAGTGAAAAATTTAAGGGGGTCTGAATACTTTCGGTCACCCACCGTATATATATATATATATATATATATATATATATATATATATATATATATATATATATATATATATATATATATATATATATATATATATATATATGTATATATATATATATATATATATATACACACACTATACACACTATATATATTACCAAAAGTATTGGGCTGTCTGCCTTTAAACGCACATTAACTTTAATGGCATCCCAGTCTTATGCCCTGTACACACGGTCAGACTTTCCGACGGAAAATGTGCGATCGGAGATTGTTGTCAGAAATTCCAACCGTGTGTGGGCTCCATCCGACATTTTCCATCTGATTTTCCGACACACAAAGTTTGAGAGCAGGCTATAAAATTTTCCGACAACAAAATCCGATCGCGTCAATTCCGACCATGTGTGGACAATTCCGACGCACAAAGTGCCACGCATGCTCAGAAGAAATTCCGAGACGGAACAGCTTGGTCTGGTAAAATTAGCGTTCGGAATGGATAGGGCACTTTCGTTAGGCTGCAATGTTTAAAATAATTTAATGCAGCGCACTCTCTTCTTCTTTATAATGCTAGAAGAATGAAGTATTTTTGCTGCTCATATTCACACAGACTTCTCACAAACTTCTTTCTTTATTATTTCTCGTGATTTCATCAATATATTTTGATTTGTCACATCTGACAAAAAATATATATATTATTTTTTTGGGGTTTGTATTTTTTTCAAGCCTGATTTTTTAATTTTTTAAATTTTTTTTGGTTTGTATTGTTTTCAAGCCTGATCTTGTTAATTATTTTTATTTTTTGATTTTACATCCTGCATATTTTTGTGTGTGTTTTGTGTGTCAGGTTACCACAACACCATTATTATCTTGCATTATTTAATCTCAAGGAGGTTGCTTGGTGTTGGTGTCTCTTGTTAATTTCACATTGTAGTTTACAAATGTACCTGCCTCCTCACAAATAAACTGTCCTTTTTGAAGGAAAACACACATAGGCGAGTCTAATTGAAACAAAAAATCCTTTATTAAGGGCTCAGAACCAAACAAAGAGGGAGGAAACGCTGAAGAAACAGCAGAAATTGGCGAAGCCTTTGGCCCCCAGGGCAGACATCAATTATTTTACTGCAAAATTGGTGGCCTGAGGAGTCCATATCTAAGGGAGTGCAGTCTGGTCCAGAAGTCCCAGAGATCCTGAACAGCAGCAGATGACATCTGTGTCCCCAGGCTGTGGTCATATAAGAGCCTGCATCTTTTGCCAGACCAGACTGAACCCAGGGTTATCACTCTCTGGTCTTCCTTCCACGCTTCCTTCCACGCTGTGGCTCTGGTGGTGGAGTTGTGGCAGGAGGAGGATGCTTCAACTCACTCAGGTGGGTTTTGTGTGTGATTTCGCCCCTCACCCCCTTAGTTAAGACTTTATAAATAAGGTCCTCACACTGGAGGCGTTGGCCCTCCTGCATGCCCTGCAGTTTTGTGGCAGCCATGCAGGCAAAGGCCTCTTCAGGAGTGGGGGTGGCTCTGAGGGACACAGAAGCCTCCTGAATCAGCCTGAGGGCTGAATCCTGCACGTGACTCCCCTTCCTTGGTCTTTTGGTTGCAAGGCGGAGGGGAGGAACCTGCAATTTCAGTCAGGCTCCTACTGGGCCCGGCCTTCTCCTGGCTGCCACTTAGCCCCTCCTCCTCCTGGCTGCCACTAACCCCCGCCTCCTCCTGGCTGCCACATTCCACAGCCTCCTCCTGTGTACCACATTCCACAGCCTCCTCCTCCTTGCTGAGGTCTTCCTGTGTATGAAAAAGGACATAGTTTGAGTTTTTTTTTCATCAATCACACACAATTTTCACCTCATGATTGTTGCAAATGGAATGTTAACAAATATAACAGACTATCATTCTGAGCTCAGCATTTTTCATTCTTGTCCCAATTATTTTTGCTCACTACTGTCTATTGATATGTCAAACACTTTATTAAATCAGCAATTAGTGATCAATAATAACATCTAGTAATTTATTTATTGACCAGAAATCTGTAGAACAATGCTATACCTGGCTCCAGCTGGGCTCCTCCACTTCTTCCTGTCTGGAAGTCCCAGGTTGGACATCGGAAGCCTCAGCTGGGGTGGAAGGAAGAGTGGAAGGAAGGGTTGAGAGGGATTCCATGACTTCAGTCTGGTCTGACAGAAATCACAGACTCTCATAGTACCACAGCCTGGGGACATAAACGTCATCTGCTGCAGCTCCGGATCTCTGGAAATCCGTGACCTTCTTGCGCTCCCTAAGATAAGTGCTCCTCAGGCCACCAATTTTGGCTTTTAAATAGGGGATGGTTGCTGTGGGGACCACCGGCTTCACCAACTCCAGCAGTTTCTCAAGCGCTGTCTGCCTCTTTTGTTTATGATTATAATGAGGATGTTTGACCTGCCACAGACAGGGCAGCTCCCTGTATTTATCTATGAACAGGGGGAGGAAGTTGTAGTCATTGAAGCCATCCATTTTATCTGCAACACACGACACAAGACAAACCCTAATGTCATGCGAAACTCTCCTAATCTTGTTACAATATAGGCCTCAATCTAGAAGCAGTATAGGGCCAAGTTTAGATCTTACCTTCATTATCACAATCAACACCTCCGATACTCCTTCCTCCGCTCACAGATCGTACGTAATACGCACGCGTGTTTTATATACACTGCGCATGCATGAAACTCCGCCCACCCCTGACGTTCTTTCTAGTCTATTCCCCACCCCTTCTCATTCCGCGCAGTGGGGAAGAGCACATGGCGGAGACACAACAGGTGCGTGCTAATTACAGCAACGAGGAGGAGGTGGAGGAAAGCCCGGAGCCAGAAACGTCCCGATCCAGAAGGAGAAGATTTAAGGCATCAAATATGTCCTTTGGGGAGATGTTGGAGAAGGTCGACATACTGAAAAGAACCGACTATGATGGGAAGTATGGACCTTACCCCAACCCCATTGTCAGAAAGGCCAAGATCATGGCGAAATTGTTCAAAAGTCTGCAGAATAATTTTGGGGTACGACGATCGAAAGATCAGCTCAGGAAGCGGTGGTCGGACATCAAATTAAGGGAGCACAAGCAGTACAGAAGGATCAGGAGAGTGCTGCAAAAAAGTAAGTAGTTGTGCTGTGTTCCTATTCTTTATTTTTATTACGTTCATGCTGCTCCATGTGCTTTTCTTTTCTTTTCTGTTGTACAGTTTAAAATGGCAACTTTCATGTTCATGGACACATTATTCGTTCGTATGAAACATTGTTCGTTCGGCCTAGAAAACACCATTGTTTTGGCCATATGCATTTGAATACATTTTTTATGGCCTACTTCTCTTTAAATAATTTGGTTGTGTAGATGGGTTTGTAACTAGAATGAAATGCAAACTAGATTCTGTGTATGAGAGGACACTCATCAGCTGTTTACACATCTGGACACTGGAGCACTAGTGTGGGACACAAGAACACCATTTTTATTAGGGGGCCCCACACAGGTGCTCCAGTGTATACTATAGGGGTGTCTCCATCTGTTAAGCTTGCACAAAACAGGTAAGTATTCAAGCTTGACAAAGGACAAAAATATTT